>NC_086449.1:819154061-819251561 GCF_028390025.1 Pseudophryne corroboree | reverse complement strand
AGATAGATAGATATATGTTGATGATAAATAGATAGAGAGAAAGATAGATAGACAAATATGAGATAGATAGACAGATGGATAGACAGATAGATGAATGATAGATAGACCAGTGGTGGAACTAGCGAGCGGTGGGCCCAGGTGCAACAAAATGCTTTGCCCCCCCCCCCCCCCCCCCTCATACTGTCCAAGTCCACCCCCATCTCCAAATTAGAGATTCTTTGCATGCTCATGTAATATACATATAAATCTATCTATCTATACATAAATACACACATATATATATATATATATATATATATATATATATATATATACACAGTGGTGCAAGTAGAAAAAAATTGTTAGTTGTACTGTGTGCGCGTGCTGGGTGTGGCCATTGAATATGGGGGCGTAATACACATATGACCCAAATAGTGCAGTGCCAGATACACATATGCCCCCACAGTGCCAGATATGCCCCCTCGGTGCTAGATATGCCCCCACAGTGCCAGATACACATATGCCCCTACAGTGCCAGATATGCCCCCACATTGCCAAATACACATGCCCCCACTGTGCCAGATATGCCCCCACTGTGCCAGATACACATATTCCGCCACGTTGCCAGATATGCCCCCACAATGCCAAATGCACATACCCCACAGTGCTAGTGACTAGAGACTGAATAAAAACCACGGTACAATACTTCCAAGCTGTGAGTGTTCTGCAGGAGAGGGACAGCTGTACACACGCTGGACAATACAATACTAGGCCAGCAGTAGGCATGTGTCATTTTATATTAGAATGCATTTATGTGGCAGTGATGAGAGAGGGAGAGAGAACTACAGTAGCTACAACATGTCCGTCTACACTAACTGCAGCTGGGCTCCGTGAATGTAACTCTCAGCCCCCTCCCACACTCTGTACCTGGCCTTTGTGCAGGAGCTATGTACCTTAGATGGAGAGAATACTTCAACTCTCCCAGGCTGCCAGGGACCCGACCCCCGACCTCTGATCAACTTCAACTCTCCCAGGCTGCCAGGGACCCGACCCCCGACCTCTGATCATAACACAGCGGCAGCCTCATCAAGCACAATGGCTGAACGGGGCTGTACAGATTTGGGAAAGGGCAGATCTTTTTACCTGTTCAGTACAGGATCACTGCAGTACAAAGCAGGGAGGTTCAGAGAGAAGTGATAAAGGAGTCAGATGGACTGTGTACCATACTTGCCTACCTGACCCTCTCCATGAGGGAGAAAATGCTCTGTTCCTGGACTCTCCTGGTAATGTATGATTGCCATCACCTGTGGTGAGCTAGGTAATTGATAAGAAAGGTGTTTCACCACAGGTGATGGCAATCATACATTACCACAGTGGTTCCCAATCTTTTTTCAATCACGGCGCCCTAGAGTATCAGAATTTTTTTCACGGCACCCCTAGGCCAAAGGTTTCTTATTGAGAAATAAAGAAAAATATTAAATTAAGTAAATTTGTGCTTATATGTCATCATTAGGGTCAATTGTGTGGTGAGGGACAAGATTTGCTTCTGTTTGTCCACATACTTTATGATTGGCAGCCACTAGCACTGGCTTTGCCTATTACATTGAACATAAATAATTTTAATTGGTCCTGGACCACCAACCCGAGGCACCCCTGCAAGTGTTCTGAGGCACCCCAGGGTGCCACGGCTCACAGTTTGGGAACCACTGCATTACCAGGAAAGTCCAGGAACAGAGCATTTTCTCCCTCATGGAGAGGGTCAGGTAGGCAAGTATGCTGTGTGCTAGAGGGGGCGATTGCTCCAATCGCCCCCACTGGATCCACCACTGGCCCCCGAAGCCCCCGCAGTGGGTTGAGAGCAGCGCTTCCGTACATAGCTGTGTGAAAAAAAGAACCTTAAAATGCCCGCCGCCGGGGAGACAGGCGCTACAGGCAGCCATTTTTGTTGGGGTTTTTTACATTGCAAAGTACGGAAGCGCTGCCGCAGCCCCAAGCACGTCTCAATTCACTCACTGCAGGGGCTGCGGCAGCTGGAATCCGCACCTATGCTTTGGGCCCCTTGACAGCGATGGGATCCATTGCAATGCACTGCTTGCACTGGCGGTAGTTCCGCCACTGAGATAGACAGATATGAAAGAAATAGATAGATAGATAGATAGATATAGATAGATAGATAGATAGATAGATAGATAGATAGATAGATAGATAGATAGATAGAAAGATAGATAGACAGAAATTAGTTAGATAGAAAGTAGGATAGATAGATAGATAGATAGATAGATAGATAGATAGATAGATGTGAAGTAGATAGACATGATATATATTATACATATATATATATATACACATACGTATAATAGATAGATAGATAGATAGATAGATAGATAGATAGATAGATAGATAGATAGATAGATAGATAGATGAATAGATATAGAAAATAAGATAGTTAGATACAAAGATAGACAGATGTGAGACAGATAGATAGATATGAGAAAAAAATATATATATATAGATAGATAGATAGATGTTAGATAGATAGATAGATAGATAGATAGATAGATAGATAGATAGATATGAGAGCTAGATAGATAGATAGAGATAGATAGATAGATAGATAGATAGATAGATATGAGAGATAGATAGATAGATAGATAGATAGATAGATAGATAGATAGATAGATAGATAGATAGATAGATAGATAGATAGATATGAGAGATAGATAGATAGATAGATAGATAGATAGATAGATAGATAGATAGATAGATAGATAGATAGATAGATAGATAGATAGATATGAGAGATAGATAGATAGATAGATAGATAGATAGATAGATAGATAGATAGATAGATAGATAGATAGAGAGATAGATAGATAGATAGATAGATAGATAGATAGATAGATAGATAGATAGATAGATAGATAGATAGATATGAGAGATAGATAGATAGATAGATAGATAGATAGATAGATAGATAGATAGATAGATAGATAGATAGATAGATAGATATGAGAGATAGATATGAGAGATAGATAGATAAATAGATAGATAGATATGAGAGATAGATAGATATGAGAGATAGATAGATAGATATGAGAGATAGATAGATAGAAAGATAGATATGAAAGATAGATAGATAGATAGATAGATAGATAGATAGATAGATAGATAGATAGATAGATAGATAGATAGATAGATAGATAGATAGATATGAGAGATAGATAGATAGATAGATAGATAGATAGATAGATAGATAGATAGATAGATAGATAGATAGATAGATATGAGAGCTAGATATGAGAGATAGATAGATAGATAGATAGATAGATAGATAGATAGATATGAGAGATAGATATGAGAGATAGATAGATAGATAGATAGATAGATAGATAGATAGATAGAGAGATATGAGAGATAGATAGATAGATAGATAGATAGATAGATAGATAGATAGATAGATAGATAGATAGATAGATAGATAGATAGATAGATAACGCCTGACAGACAGACAGTTCTGGAGATCTGTAACAGAAGGAAAAGGGAACCAGAGAACAGAGCGAGTGGACGGGTTCCGGATCAGCACTGTCTAGCTAGACATGCAACAGGTCGTTCCCATATGGTCAACATGCAATAGGTCTACAGGTAAAAGGTCGGCTACGTCTAAGGTCGACAAGTACAAAAGGTCGACAGATTCAATAGGTCGGCATGACAATGGTGGACACACAAATGGCCGACACAAGTTTAAAAAAAATCTTTTTAACTTCTGCTTCATTTACCATTCACGTGCACTACGGTTGGGTATAGTAACCTTGACGATGAAACATACAAAGTTACACCCCAAAAATGTAGAAAACGAGTGTCGACCTTTTCTGTGTCGACCATTTACATTTCGACCTTTTGATCCCGTCAACCAAGGCCGCTTCTTGCCCTTGTGGCGCCCCGGGCAAACCGATAGGGGCGTGGCTTCATATGGGGGCGTGGTCAGTCACGCCCCCATTTGTGCCCCCTGTAGCGCCGCTGGAAGAAAAAAAAAATGTATACTTACTATCCCCGCACCACATTCCAGACCGCTGCAGACAGCCGCCGGCGCCGCTCCTCTCCTCGGATCAGCATAGACACTAGAGGTCAATTATGACCCCTAGCGTCTGTGCCACAATGCTGTGCGGTGCGCGATGACGTCATCGCGCACCGCACAGCAAAGGTCCCCTCCACGAAGGGAAACTAGACGCGTAGCGTCTGGTTCCCTTCACAGCGGGGGACCAGCAGGGGGCACAGCGGTGGGAGTCACATCGGGGGGCACAGTAGCAGATCTTGCCATGGTGCGGCGCCCCCCGGATGGCGCCAGCGCCCTCCGGAAGGCGGCGCCCCGGGCAAAAGTCCTGCTTGCCCGTGGCAAGATCCGCTACTGCCGTCAACCTAAGACACTGTCAACCTTTTGACTGTGTCGACCACATGGGGTTGACCAACTGACTGTTTACTGTAGGTCTATCTGTAGGAGCCGCGCATCGCTATCGCTGTTAGGGCTACACACGGAGAGATCACTGGTGGGCACAGGTGCAAAAATATAATTTGGGCTACCCTCCTCCCCCCGAACCCTAGATCATAATATGCCACACGGCAGTGGGTGACGCGGGGAGGCAGAGGGTGACAGTGGAAGGCAGGGTGAAGCAGAGGGTGACAGGGAGAGGCAGTGGGTGACAGTGGTACAAGCACAGTGTCCTGTGCGGTGCGGAGCACAGGGGGCATGTACCTTGGTGGGGGCAGGAACACGGCAGGCTCTGCTCGGCCCACCCTTTGTGCTTTCCTCAGTTTGGCTCGCGGTCAGGTAGACTCTGACAGCGCCAGTTACACCGGTTAATGAGCTGCCATTAAGTCACAGACAGCAGTGAGTCAGAAATAATACACAGTTGTGTGGTAATTAGAGGCAGTAAGTGGCTGTGGTCATCAGCTCTGATAGGTGGCAGGACTCCTCCATCAGTCCAGCACACACAAGGTCAGCCCCGCCTCCCTAAGGTGAGGGACAGCTTCCTCAGGCAGTGGGGCCCACCCTGCTCTCTACACTGGGCTGTTCTTCCCTACATTGCTCAAAATGGTCTGCAGGGGGCGCCAGGGGATAACTCATTGCTGGTCTGAGCTGGTAGATCCCTTAGTCCTCAGGGGCCCCGGTGCAATGCACCAGCTGTACCAATGGTAGTTCCGCCTCTGGTACAAATGTCAGGTTCTGGGGGTGACTCCATATCGGACACCCCAGACACCCCCCATTAGATACATCAGGTGCAGCCTTTCCGCGTGACTTCATCTTCACTGCACAAAAACGCCTATTTGACGTTAGTCTCTGTTCACTCAAGATGTGACACAGATGCAACCACTTGCTTCTGAGGGTGCATTGCGCGGCACATGCGCACAATGGGTTGGGATTGAAATACAGGCGGTCAGAATATTGATCGTGGAATCCCGATGTTCAGAACCTCAAAAGGGGAAGGTAAATATATTTACCTTCCCCCAATGGCCCTCTCTTTTAGCAACCTAAACCTAACCCCCCCCCCCCCCCCCCCCCCCCAGACTAAACCTAACCCTCCCTGGTGATGCCTAAACCTAACCCTCCCTCTACAGCCTAACCCTCGCTCCACATCGGGGCGCGCCAAAAAAGGGGCGTGGTTTTGTTGGAGTGGGCGTGGTTTCGCATAAAGGGGCGTGGCATTGCAGGAAAAGACTACCTTATACCCCAGTTTTGCAACCTGCACGCCCATACGTTGGCCACCACAGGAAAGAAAAATAATCCTGATTCATGCCCCTTCCATTATTTGTCATTTTTCCTCCTTATAGTAATGCCCAGTATACATTATGCCACATACTGCAATGGCCCTTAGACATTATGCCGCACACAATAATGCACGACACAATATGCACACACTGTAATGCCCCCGACACATTATGCCACACACCATAATGTCTGTGACACATTATGCCACACACCGTAATGCCTGTGACACATTATGACAGGAATCGCAATGCCCGTTATACATTATGCTACACACTGCAATGCCCCTGATACATTATAGCACATACAATGTCTGTGACACATTATGACACACACCGCAATGTCCGTGATACATTATGCCACACACTGCAATGCCCGATACATTATAGCACATACAATGCCTGTGACACATTATGCCACACACTGCAATGACCTTGAGACATTATACCACAATGCCCGTGATATAGTATACCATACACCGTAATGCCTGTGACACATACCGCAATGCCCTGCCCGTTATACCCTATGCCACACATCGCAATGCCCGTTATGTATTATGCCACACTGCAATGACCCTAAGACATTATACCACATACCACAATGCCCGTGATATAGTATACCACACACCGTAATGCCTGACACATTATGACACACACCGCAATGTCCGTGATACATTATGCCACACACTGCAATGACCCTGAGACATTATACCACATATCACAATGCCCGCGATACAGTATACCATACACCGTAATGCCTGACACATTATGACACACACCGCAATGTCCGTGATACATTATGCCACACACCATAATGCCCATTACACATTAAGTCCTACAGTAAGGCTTCTAATTACTTTTCAATTACCTGCTCGTTGTCAGGGGTTTCATGCACTGGGTGTCATGCTCGTTGCCAGGGGTTTCATGCTCTTGGTTCCATGCACGGTGCCAGGGGTTTTCATGCTCAGGGTGTCATGCTCGTTGCCAGGGGTTTCATGCACTGGGTGTCATGCTCATTGCCAGGTGTTTCATGCACTGGGTGTCATGCTCGTTGCCAGGTGTTTCATGCACTGGGTGTCATGCTCATTGCTAGGAGGTAGTCCTTGTTGCTAGGGCTGTGCTCCCAGTGCCACATATGTCCCCAGTGCCAGATATTCCCCCACGGTGCCAGGTACTTACATGCCCCAGTGCCAAATATAGTCGTCCCCCCCATGTGCCAGGTACACATATACCCCCCCAGTGCCACATATGCCCCCAGTGCCAGATATTCCCCCCCAGTGCCACATATGCCCCCAGTGCCAGATATGCCCCCAGTGCCATATATTCCCCCCCAGTGCCAAATATGCCCCCAGTGCCATATATGCCCCCAGTGCCAGATATTCCCCCCCAGTGCCAGATATTCCCCCCGTGCCATATATGCCCCCAGTGCCAGATATCCCCCCCAGTGCCATATATGCCCCCAGTGCCAGATATTCCCCCCCAGTGCCATATATGCCCCCAGTGCCAGATATTCCCCCCCAGTGCCATATATGCCCCAGTGCCAGATATCCCCCCCCCCCAGTGCCAGATATTCCCCCCAGTGCCATATATGCCCCAGTGCCAGATATCCCCCCCCCAGTGCCAGATATTCCCCCCAGTGCCATATATGCCCCAGTGCCAGATATCCCCCCCCCAGTGCCATATATGCCCCCAGTGCCAGATATTCCCCCCAGTGCCATATATGCCCCCCGTGCCATATATGCCACCAGTGCCAGATATCCCCCCCCCAGTGCCATATATGCCCCCAGTGCCAGATATTCCCCCCCAGTGCCATATATGCCCCGGTGCCAGATATCCCCCCCCAGTGCCAGATATGCCCCCAGTGCCAGATATTCCCCCCAGTGCCAGAAATGCCCCAGTGCCAGATATTCCTCCCTCCCCCCCCATGCCATATATGCCCCCAGTGCCAGATATTTACACACCCCCCCCCCCCCCCCCCCCCGCCGTCCGTCGCTTTTTGGAGGGACACGGAGGGCACAGCTCGTCTCTCCTGTGTCCCTCCTGCTGCATCATCTCCGGCGGCCGCGGGTCTAATAGGGGGAAGTGCCGGTTCGTGAGCCAATTAGAGCTCACGGACGGCACTTCCCCCTATTAGACCCGCGGCCGCCGGAGATGATGCAGCAGGAGGGACACAGGGAGGCGCGCTGTGCCCTCCATGTCCCTCCAAAAAGCGGCGGAGGGAAGGTGACTGCAGACTGACATGCGGACGCTCGTCCGCATGTCAGTCTGCTGTAAATCAGTGACGCCCCCGCAGCCCCTCGCCCCCAAGCCACCGCGAGGACTGCGGGGGCAGTAGTTACGCCACTGCTAACCCTCCCTCCACAGCCTAAACCTAACCCTCCCTCCACAGCCTAAACCTAACCCTCCCTCCACAGCCTAAACCTAACCCTCCCTCCACAGCCTAACCCTAACCCTCCCTCCACAGCCTAACCCTAACCCTCCCTCCACAGCCTAAACCTAACCCTCCCTCCACAGCCTAACCCTAACCCTCCCTCCACAGCCTAACCCTCCCTCCACAGCCTAACCCTAACCCTCCCTCCACAGCCTAACCCTAACCCTCCCTCCACAGCCTAACCCTAACCCTCCCTCCACAGCCTAAACCTAACCCTCCCTCCACAGCCTAACCCTAACCTCCCCCCCCACAGCCTAAACCTAACCCTCCCTCCACAGCCTAACCCTAACCCTCCCTCCACAGCCTAACCCTAACCCTCCCTCCACAGCCTAAACCTAACCTTCCCTCCACAGCTTAACCCTAACCCTCCCTCCACAGCCTAAACCTAACCCTCCCTCCACAGCCTAACCCTAACCCTCCCTCCACAGCCTAAACCTAACCCTCCCTCCACAGCCTAAACCTAACCCTCCCTCCACAGCCTAACCCTAACCCTCCCTCCACAGCCTAAACCTAACCCTCCCTCCACAGCCTAAACCTAACCCTCCCTCCACAGCCTAAACCTAACCCTCCCTCCACAGCCTAACCCTAACCCTCCCTCCACAGCCTAAACCTAACCCTCCCTCCACAGCCTAAACCTAACCCTCCCTCCACAGCCTAAACCTAAGCCTCCCTCCACAGCCTAACCCTAACCCTCCCTCCACAGCCTAACCCTAACCCTCCCTCCACAGCCTAAACCTAACCCTCCCTCCACAGCCTAACCCTAACCGTCCCTCCACAGCCTAACCCTCCCTCCACAGCCTAACCCTAACCATCCCTCCACAGCCTAACCCTAACCCTCCCTCCACAGCCTAACCCTAACCCTCCCTCCACAGCCTAACCCTAACCCTCCCTCCACAGCCTAACCATCCCTCCACAGCCTAACCCTAACCCTCCCTCCACAGCCTAACCCTAACCCTCCCTACACAGCCTAACCCTAACCCTCCCTCCACAGCCTAACCCTAACCCACCCTGGCGATGCCTAAACCTAACCTCCCCCCCCCCACAGCCTGACCCTAACCCCCCCCCCCTCACAGCCTAAGCCTAACAACCCCTGCCTCCGCTGCTTACCTCTCCGGCAGCCCGGGAGCAACTTGTTTGGGATCCCGGCTGGTGAGATTCTGCCTCTGGTATTTTGAGCAGTGTCAGGATTCCGGTGTCACCATTTTCACTGACCGGATCCTGCGCACAACTTGTTTTCGGATTAAGATACATGCGCAAGTGGCTCATAATCGGGAAATGCATCTGATTCTTAGGATGCATCTGAATCTCAGGCGCTCTGTCTTCATCTGTCAGATAACAACACGGCATCTGCCTTCCGGCATGTGAAAATATTAAAAGCATTGTTACTGGATGCAAAGGGTCTGATGCAGAGTGGGCAGTATTGCCAGTTTGTATAGCGTATTTTGCTTGAATTTGCTCTGCACATACTGGAAAGCGAAAGTACTAACCCTAACCCTCCCTCCACAGCCTAAACCTAACCCTCCCTCCACAGCCTAACCCTAACCCCACAGCCTAAACCTAACCCTCCCTCCACAGCCTAAACCTAACCCTCCCTCCACAGCCTAACCCTAACCCTCCCTCCACAGCCTAAACCTAACCCTCCCTCCACAGCCTAAACCTAACCCTCCCTCCACAGCCTAAACCTAACCCTCCCTCCACAGCCTAACCCTAACCCTCCCTCCACAGCCTAACCCTAACCCTCCCTCCACAGCCTAAACCTAACCCTCCCTCCACAGCCTAACCCTAACCATCCCTCCACAGCCTAACCCTCCCTCCACAGCCTAACCCTAACCCTCCCTCCACAGCCTAACCCTAACCCTCCCTCCACAGCCTAACCCTAACCCTCCCTGGTGATGCCTAAACCTAAACCCCCCCCCCCCCCCCACAGCCTGACCCTAACCTCCCCCCCCCACCCACAGCCTAAGCCTAACAACCCCTGCCTCCGCTGCTTACCTCTCCGGCAGCCCGGGAGCAACTTGTTTGGGATCCCGGCTGGTGAGATTCTGCCTCTGGTATTTTGAGCAGTGTCAGGATTCCGGTGTCACCATTTTCACTGACCGGATCCTGCGAACAACTTGTTTTCGGATTAAGATACATGCGCAAGTGGCTCATAATCGGGAAATGCATCTGATTCTTAGGATGCATCTGAATCTCAGGCGCTCTGTCTTCATCTGTCAGATAACAACACGGCATCTGCCTTCCGGCATGTGAAAATATTAAAAGCATTGTTACTGGATGCAAAGGGTCTGATGCAGAGTGGGCAGTATTGCCAGTTTGTATAGCGTATTTTGCTTGAATTTGCTCTGCACATACTGGAAAGCGAAAGTACACCGACGCATTTTGCAAGTGTCAAGAACGGTGGTGGGAAGAGGTGTTCTCACATAAGGAAAGTTCAATAAGGATGTGCACATGTAAATGCCGATCATGCAGACTAGCAAGTAAATACACACACACACACACACACACACACACACACACACACACACACACACACACACACACACACGTAACAACTGAGTGGATGATAATGATTGGCTATATTGGGGAGACATACAGTACATCAGGAAAGTATTCACAGCGCTTCACTTTTTCCACATTTTGTTATGTTACAGCCTTATTCTAAAATGGAATAAATTCATTTTTGGCCTCAAAATTCTACACACAATGCCCCATAATGACAACATGAAAAAAGTTTTTTTTTTTAGATTTTTGCTAATTTATTAAAAATAAAAAACTAAGAAATCACATGTACATAAGTATTCACAGCCTTCGCCATGAAGCTCAAATTTGAGCTCTGGTGCATCCTGTTTCCACTGATCATCCTTGAGATGTCCTTACAGCTTAAATGGATTCCACCGGTGGTAAATTCAGTTGATTGGACATGATTTGGTAAAGCACACACCTGTCTTTATAAGGTCCCACACTTGACAGTGCATGTCTGTGCACAAACCAAGCATGAAGTCAAAGGAATTGTCTGTAGACCTCCGAGACAGGGTTGTCTCGAGGCACAAATCTGGGGAAGGGTACAGAAAAATATCTGCTGCTTTGAAAGTCCCAATGAGCACAGTGGCCTCCATCATCCGTAAATGGAAGAAGTTCAGAACCACCAGGACTCTTCCAAGAGCTGGCGGGCCATCTAAACTGAACGATCGGGGAAGAAGGGTCCTAGTCATGGAGGTAACCAAGAACCCGATGGTCACTCTGTCAAATGTCAAAGTCAGAAAAATATCATGATGCACGCTGCCATATTTGCACCTCATATGTGTCCCCGCTGCGCATGCGTGCGCTCTCCCGTGCGTACGCATACCCGCTGTTATGTGCACCCGCAGGCGCACGGTATGCGCATTTACGGTAGAGTTTACGGCGTTAGTCGGCAGCCAATAGCGTGCCTGCCTGTGATCTCTTGGCCGTGAGCGAACGTGACGCTTGAGCGTCTCGACCACGGCTAAGCGATTGTTACGCAACGTGCGTACCCTTACGGTATTCCATACGCCAATAGCGTACTGTGTTCATTGACCTCTTAAAGGGTTTTAAGTAAGATAAATATTCAGCTTTATCAATTGGCGGCTCGTCCGTCCTTCACATATCTGCACTAGGTAATTTCAGCAGACATTATCCATCAGCAAAGGGCGGGAGGTCATATTCCTCGTAGTGCTGTCTGGATAAGCGTCTGCTTCGCTTAGTAAAGGGTGCTGAAGGAATCCGGAACCGGAGGTAAGAACAACACGCTAGTGTCTTTTAAAACTGTTTATTTCTGTCTTGCGTACGCACGCACGCATATATCTGCATTTCTTTTCATTCGTGTATTTTCATATCACTCTCCTGTTTGCCATTTCACAATTGTTAACGGGCTAAGAAAGATTTGTTGCTATCAGTAGTTAAAGAGTAAAGGTAATACATTTAAGGGGTAATTTGTAAAGCACGCACACAGCTTTGCCTAAAGATACAAGGAGAGACTTGTGTGGTGCTTGGTAGATGATCGAGGATCACCTACATTGATAAACGTGTTAATTGTGTTACGGTGGATATCTGCCTTGCGTACACGTGTCTCTAACAAAAGACTGAGACTCGCGTACGCAACCCAAAGGCCGACGCACGCAGCGTATATTATGCAACGGAGCGTCTGGGTACGCCCACGTAACAAATCACACGATAGTGTTATTTTAACAGGCGAAAAGGTGGCAACGCGATAAATAGCGCAAGTCAATTTTAGTGTCTGAAATTTAAATTAATAGATCCTTCTCTAAATTTACGACTCATCTGGTCTAAAGGAAAGAAATTTCTGCGCAGAAATAGAAATAGAAACAAAAGTAAAGTGTACATGTGGTGAGTGAGTGTTTGCATATATAAGTTTCTACAATTTTTTTGAGGTTGAACCAAAGGAAATTCGAGTTCTCGTGAGGTACATACATGTAAGTGACGTGCATGGTGGCTAGGGAGGCATCCCTTGTTAAACATAAAAATTTGAGCATTAGAGTATAGCAGACCAGTCGGTCTACTGTAGCACAGACCAGGAGGTCCAGGTACAGCAGACAAGGAAGTCCGCTATAAATAGGTAAAGAGCACAACACCAGGAAGGGTTGGTGCAGAACCCATATAGGCCATTGAAGCTCAGGCTGAAGGAATTCGCAGCCATAATTTTCGATTCCACTGGTCGCTCCGCACATAAGATTAGTTGCTTATGTGCAGACTGATTGTACCGCACGTAATTGTGTGCATTAGTTAGTAATTTGACCCAGTACCATTTGCATACGAAAGGGGTCATAAACGCTATTTGTACATTCTAACGTGATTTGTGTAATTTTTTTATTTTAAGGGAGGTTCGCTGGTCACTCAGGAACTATCCAGCAACCAATAGTTACTGGAAAGAGTAAGTGCTCTGCGGATCACCCTCACATGTTCCAGTAAATAGCGGTTCAGGTCGCAGGGGCCCTGGGTCGAGTACGCCAGCGCTAAGGCAGTGTGTGGGCATATTGGTCGGCGTGGGCGAGTGAGTGGGGTACTCGGTAAACCGCCACCGTCGGCCTATCTTGAACATCTTGGTTTTTGTAAGGGTTCGCTGAAGACCCTGATTGAAGGTCAGAGGTAGTGAAAGCAACACCTGCAAGTTATGGGGGCCAGTTGTTCGGGTAGGGGGCGATCAACCTCGGTTCGGGTTGATTCAGTAAACCGACCAATCGGGTCGGCAAGGTATGTAATGTGTGAAAAATACGGTTCACACACAGAGGTTTTATGTGATGAATGGGAAAGAATGACTGTACATGACGGGGAGAAGTTCCCAAGAGTAGGAAGCTTTAGCCCAGATGTGTTACTAAATCTAAGGAGAAGGATATGTCTCATTAAATCAACAAAGAGACGGATCAAACATTATGATTATTTACAGTTATGGCAACAGGAGGGTGAAATACAGAGAGGATTGGCTCAGGCGGCGGGATCTAACCCTATCAGGAAACTGATAGCCACGGCACCACCGCCACCTTACATAACGGGAGAGAAGTTGGTTGCGGAGAATGACGCACTAGGGTGTAATAAACAAGCACTTAGTAACTGTATAAATGTTAAGGATAATGTTAATAAGTTAACTAATGCAAATATTAACCCGTGCAAGTTGTACCCTGTTCTAAACTTTCCCCAGGAGTGTGATCAAGAGGACGAATCGACAACAATATCGGCGCTCTCTCTAGCAGCCACCATATCAGAAACAGCAGTGGGCACGGCCCAACCCGTAAGATTAGTATCAAAGGCCCCTAGCGGAGGGACAGGTGAGGTCGTATCAACGGGTAAGTACGGCACCATACACTATGCTGAAACCATTTCACCACAAGCTGTAGAATCTATTCAGAACGATGTAAGTAGACTTAATCCCGTTAGGGTAATAGCAGTGCCAAATGGGAAAACTGACACTTCAGGAATCACTCCTGTCAGAAACATTGCCATGCACTGCCCATTTTCCCGAATGGAATTAAGATCAATAGTGTCTGAATTCCCTGATCCTAGAAAAGATCTAGTTGCTAGTCAGAAATACATCAGAGATCTAGGGAATACTGTAGAGCCCAATAACAAAGACTGGCAGATATTGCTGAGGGCATGTTTACCCTCCAATGTCGACTCAGCACAATTCTTAGCTGACTGTAAATTAGATGAGGATGTACCCCTTACGGATGTGTACAACCAAGACATTGTAAAGAGAATAAATTTACAGTTAAAAGAGTATTTCCCAGCTGTTGTCAAATGGAACAAGATTTTCTCCATTAAACAAAAGGAGTCAGAAACAGCTGCTGACTATTTTCACAGGGCATTACTAGAAATGGCTAAATACACAGGCATTGAAGACATCAAAACAAATGTAAATCATAGAGAAGTAGCAGTATCTGTGTTAATGGATGGTTTAAAAGAAGCATTAAAGACAAGAGTACAGACCACGCAACCATGTTGGCGAGGTCTGTCGGTGGCTACTTTGAGAGAGGCCGCTGTTGATCATGATCGCAATATCACCAGACACAGAGAGTCACAAAGTGATAAGTTAATGGCCGTAAGTATACAGGCCCTGACCACAAGGCAACCTTTGTATAAATCTCCAAACCCTGTGGGTAAGTCAAATGTGGTAACTTGTTATTCCTGTCATAGAGAGGGACATTTTGCACGAGACTGTAAAGTGAAAAACATACAAAAATCATATCAACCCCCTAGACAACGACATGACACACGAAATTGGGATCAGGGACCGCAGAGACGGAGTCATGAGCCACATGCAGGGGAAACAAAAAGGTATCCCCCAAAAAGAGACTGGCAGGTCTCGGGTAGTTCCCAGTTACCCCCTTCTCAAGTAGTTGCTGCCAGCGCGATTCAGGGAGGTCACCATACCCAATAGGGGTGTGGCCATACCTGTAATCTGCAGCCAGTGAAATTGATTGCAAGCCTTGGAAGTGAACCCGAGGTCACAATTGATGTAGCTGGTAAATCATTAAATTTCCTTGTAGATACGGGGGCGGCCAAATCAGTGATAAATTCGACAGTGGGCATGAGAACCACTGGTAAGACAATTCCAGCCATGGGAGTAACGGGAGTAGTCCAGCACTACCCTGTTAGCAAACCAGCAGAGATTACAATAGGGCCTTTGCATACCAAGCATTCCTTTTTGCTGGCGGCATCGGCACCGACTAATCTCATGGGAAGAGATTTATTGTGTAAAATGGGGTGCGTCATTTATTGTACTCCTGAAGGTGTATTCTTAGACATACCTGAGAATCACGCTCAGGAAGTGCGAGACATGTTAGACTCCCCATCAAAATTAATGTCCCACACTGTTATGATAAATAGGAATCCATCCCAGGTAGAAGAAATGACATCCCAAATACCAGAGTCACTTTGGACTAAAGATGGACAAGACACTGGATTAATGGCAAACGTAGCTCCAGTAGTTGTGCAAGTAAAAGATGGTAGGATAGCTCCAAAAATCCCACAATACCCTCTGAAGCCAGAGGTGGAGTTAGGAGTTTACCCAGTAATAGAGCGCTTGCTACAACAGGGCATTTTGGTAAGAACATCCAGCACTGCCAATAGTCCCATCTTCCCTGTGAAAAAGAGTGGGGGGAGGGGTTACAGGCTAGTGCAGGATCTAAGGGGGATTAACAAAATAGTTGAGAGTCAGTTCCCCGTAGTGCCAAATCCAGCTGTCATCCTTATGCAAATCCCTCCCACTGCGAAATTTTTCACTGTTATTGACCTCTGCTCCGCCTTCTTTTCGGTACCTCTGCATCCTGACAGCCAATATTTGTTTGCATTTACATACAGAGGAGTCCAATACACATGGACTCGATTACCACAAGGTTTCATAGACAGTCCAAGTATATTTTCGCAGGCTTTACATGATTGGCTTTACATGATTGTTTACAACCAGAGAGTGGATCAATATTGATACAGTACGTAGACGATTTACTACTGTGTTCAGATTCATTGGAAGCGTCCCTGAAAGATACGAAACAGCTCCTGTTTCATCTATCAGATACAGGACACAAGGTTTCCAAAGACAAACTACAATTATGCCAGCCTAAAGTAAAATATCTGGGACACTGTCTAACACAAGGACTGAGACACCTGACCGCTGATAGAATTCAAGCAATTAGAGACATGACTCTGCCACAAACCCAGCAACAGATCAGAACGTTTTTAGGAATGTGTGGGTATTGCCGTAACTGGATCCCAGGGTTTTCCATTCTAGCGTTACCTTTGCAGGAGATGGTCTCATCAAACAAACCTGATCGGATTTCGCATACTGACGAATCCGAGATGGCATTTGAGAGACTTAAACAGTGCCTAACGCAGGCGCCAGCATTAGGTATGCCAGACTATGGGAAACCCTTTGAGCTGTACGGAACAGAAAGTGCTGGTTGCGCGGCAGGCGTCCTAACCCAGAAGCACAGTGATGCCAGCAGGCCGGTAGCATACTACAGCGCTCAGCTAGATACGGTAGCGCGATCCCTCCCCACATGCTTGCGAAGTGTCGCTGCGATAGCATTGCTAGTTACAAAAAGCGAAGATGTAGTGCTAGGTCACAACCTCACAATTCATACACCACATGCAGTGTCAGCCTTGCTAAATTCTGCCCAAACCAGGCACGTCTCATCAGCGCGGTTTACAAGATGGGAATTGGCACTAATGGCCCCCGTAAACATCACCATAAGGAGATGCAGTGCATTAAATCCTGCAACATATCTCCCAGGTGTGCCTGGGCAGGCACAAAGGGTGGAGGATGAGAGTGGTGGGGAAGGAGGATTTAATACAAAGGATGACACACATGATTGTATGGAATATTTGACCCAAAATTTCACGGCAAGGCCTGACATCAGTGACAACCCACTGGAAGATGTAGATTTTACTTTCTACACTGACGGTAGTTGTCACAGACAGTCAGACTCGGGAGACTTGTGTACTGGATACGCAGTCGTAGATGACCAAGGCACCATAGAAGCAGAACCGCTAGGCCCACCTCACTCAGCCCAGGTTGCTGAACTGGTCGCCCTAACCAGAGCATGTGAATTGGCTAAGGGCAAGTCAGCCAATATCTACACCGATTCTAGATACGCCTTCGGGGTAGTCCATGATTTCGGAGCCCTATGGCGCCTCAGAAATTTCATGACGGCAGCTGGTACACCGATAGCGCATGCAGCTCACATCAAAAGGCTTCTAACAGCGATACAGGAACCCGGCAGAGTGGCTGTTATCAAGTGTAAAGCACACACATATAGCCAGGACCCAGTATCACTTGGTAACAGCCGAGCAGACGAAGCTGCTAAGTTAGCAGCTGGTACCCCCAGACAGACAGACACCACACAACTGATGGTATTTAATACCATCAACACACAGAAGTTGTGTGAAATGCAAAATTTGTGTTCCACACAGGAAAAGGCAGTCTGGAAGGCAAAAGGATATGGCCAGGAGTCCTCAGGACTCTGGACAGATGGACAGGGTAAACCAGTGGCCCCCAGAGCATATCTACCATGTTTAGCTGAGGCAGCACACGGGCTGACTCATCTGGGCAAGGAGGGAATGTGCAAGTTGGTAAGAGCATATTGGTGCGCCCCAGGATTCTCATCCCATGCAGGTAAGAGAGCAATGTCATGCCTTACCTGCTTGAGGAAGAATATCGGAAAGGCAATACCAACAGAACCATCTCATATCCCACCTACAGGCGGCCCTTTTCAGGTAATACAGATTGACTTTATACAATTACCCCCTTGTCGAAATTTGAAATATGTACTTGTTTGTATAGATGTATTCTCAAATTGGGTCGAAGCATTTCCTGCGGCCACAAATACCGCTATGTTTACTGCTAAGAAAATTGTGCAGGAATTTGTGTGTAGATATGGTATCCCTAGAATTATTGAAAGTGATAGGGGTACCCATTTTACAGGTGATGTCTTTCAAGGAATGTGTAAGTTGATGGGAATTGATAGTAAGCTGCACACTCCATATCGCCCCCAGGCGAGTGCGAAGGTGGAAAGAGTGAACAGCACTATTAAAAATAAATTGAGCAAAGTTATGGCAGACACAGGATTAACATGGCCAGAAGCTTTACCCATTGTACTATACAGCATCAGAACCACTCCCAGGTCCCCTCTTAATCTGTCCCCCTTTGAAATCTTGTTTGGTCGACAACCGCATGTTATGATTAACCCTCAGGATGATTTGAAGTGTAACAATGAAGTGACTGTAAAATACCTGGTTAACATGAGTAAACAGCTAAGGAATCAGAATGACAATCTGAAGTTAGTGATTCCTGATTTGCCAGATAGTAATTGTCATGACATTGAACCTGGGGATTATGTAATGATACGGAATTTTCTACGCTCAGGTTGCCTTATTGACAGATGGGAAGGACCATACCAAGTCTTATTGATTAGCACAACAGCGTTGAAGGTTGCCGAGAGAGAGACTTGGGTTCATTCGTCTCATTGTAAGAAGGTTGCTGATCCAGAGAGGTCCCGTGATAAAGAACAGACGGTAGAGGAAGTTGTATCACTGGAGTGTCTGTTTCAGGAGGACTGAGACGGCACCTGAGCATTGAAAATAATAAGATCGGAGGCAGTTGTCGATTCCCTGTTCCCTTTTATTGTTTTTCTCCACTTCCCATCCCATCTCCCTCAATTATTTATTTCCCCCTTCTCATTTTTCTCCATTTCCTCCTATAAGATGGACTTGCCCCAAGAGACTGTGATCCGGATTTTCCTGTTGACCATGATGTTGACCAGAGCAGTCTGTTCCGGCGAGAGTACCATGGAGGTCGAGAGAGGTTCTGGAATGGGTTCTGATGACAGAGACGGAGGCGTAGATTTCCAAGAACAACATAATCACCGAGTAAAGGCGAGTATCAGAAAACGATCTGGTAGCATTGACAATAGAAGAAATTGTGATGGATTGTTAGCTGAAGAGAACTGTATCTGTAGGCTCTGTGACAGTGTAGTTGAGGATGGGTGTATCAAGAAATGCCAATCCAGTTTTAATATCCACATGGACCGGCATCCATTGAGTGACTATCACTCCTTAGTGGGTAAAGTGTTAAATCAGACAGATTGTTGGGTATGCTCTCAAGTACCTCAAGGCCATAGCAAATCAGGATTAGTACCATTCCCTTTAACGGTAGGGGAGGTACTTGAGCTAAGTGGTGGGAGACCGGTGGACAGGAGGTTTAATATCTCCAGTCCTCCTAGTTTGAAGCTCCACCAATATCATGTGGATAGATCCCTAGTATGTTTTAACATTTCCAATCCCCGAAAGCCGGGAAATTGGGAAGTGTCATGGAATAACCAAACCATGACCTTTTCATACAGAGCCGATAGAATGCCAACAGATACAGAACTTATACGCCACATAGCCGGTAGTGGAAAATATTTCCGATATAGGTATACCCTAGGAAATAGGATCATGAGAGTTGGAGAGGTATCACCAGGATACTGTGCACATATCATACAAACAGATACGTGTACTAGACAGATGGGAGAATTAGGGTTAGGAAATTTCACATGGAAAATGTGTAATATGGTTATGTCCTACTCCGTCCCATATGTTCTCCCCGATGATGCATATTTCATATGCGGGAGGAAGGCGTATAAGTGGCTTGCCCCAAACTCTGAAGGGTTGTGTTATATTGGAAAAGTACTGCCTGAGGTAATGACTGTATCACATACTAAAATGAAAGATATTCACCGCAGTGCCCAAGCTCCTTATATTCACACTCATTACGAGCACATCGTTAAACGGCACCTGATAGAGAGAACAGAGCATCCGGCCTCTGACCTGATCAGTGAATCCACCGGGATTCAATTCCTAATCGCGTTACATATCACTCGTACCGCCAGAGGAGTGATAAATTATAAATACATATCTGCGCTTGCAAATTTATTAGACAATATCACTGAAATGTATGACGACACATTCAGGTATACTGGAAGGGAGCTCCAAGCTTATAAAACAGAACTGGTTCAGCATAGGATGATTCTCAATTATCTCACTGCTGTGACGGGCGGATATTGTGTCACCCTGGCAACGCAGTACGGCGTGAAATGCTGCACTTATATTACGAATAGTACCGAGGATCCGGTCGAGGTCATAGACCAAAAGATGGACGACATTCTCCAATTAAAGTGGGAATTTCGCAGGAGACATAATCTCACCCTTGCTGCTGTGGGTAATGAGCTGACCGGTTGGGTGTCATGGTTGAACCCGCGAAATTGGTTCTCTGGTTTAGGAGAATGGGCTCAAGGAGTCATAATGGATGTAGGGAAGTTTCTTCTATGTATCTTGGGTGTTGTCATATCGATTGGTTTGATATTTAGATGCGTTCAGGCTTTAACGAAGTGTAAACGAAGTACTAAGGTGATGAGTTTAAGGAGTGAGGACATTATAATTCCAATGGATTTGATTTATGACCCAACGTTAGAGACAATGATGTGATGAAAATGTGATTCCACGGTCCGTTTCTTTCACCTGTTTCTCGTTTTTCTCCAAGGTAAAAAGACCCACTTGGACGAGGAATTTGACGATCCTGTATACAGACAACAGATGGATTAAAGAAGAAGTTTTGACAACCTTGTACACAGATAATTGATGAACTATGCCATAGACCCCCAGTTTCCCTAGAAATTTTAAATTTACGCTAGCCCAACACTTTTGTAAGTCTATGGACATTGACAAAGCTTTTTGCCCGCATTTTTTGGCAAAAGCCCAAAGAAGACTGCATTCAACAGACACCAGACAAGACTTCAACCGACAAATGTTCATTAACCTGACATAGAATACCACCGCATTTACCATAATTGTTTCTTATCTTCATCTCTACAACCTTCAGGTAATGACACACATAGTCGATAGGCAGTACCGGCACAGATATCAGCATTCACATATTCCCCCATTCATGTATCTTCAACTAAAATGTGCTCCCCCATTTTGTTACAATCAAAAGCCGAAGAGAGCTCGGTAAAGTTTGACAGCCCATCCACAAACCCGTACCACGGGATAAGAAGGAATTCAAATGTATACTTCGCAATACCTCGAAGCTTGATTTAAAACACGTACGGCACGATGATACATGACCCCCCAAACATGGATTCATACACACATGCTTCTGCTATCTCACTAGGTCATACCCTTTTCCTACCTTCTCCTCTCCTCCCCTACCCAATCATAGAAATGTATTTACACATGACATATATTTTTCTCTTTTTGAAATGTTGTAGGAAGTGGCAGTTATTTGTGACTGCCAAAGGGTGGACTGTCAAAGTCAGAAAAATATCATGATGCACACTGCCATATTTGCACCTCATATGTGTCCCCGCTGCGCATGCATGCGCTCTCCCGTGCGTACGCATACCCGCTGTTATGTGCACCCGCAGGCGCACGGTATGCGCATTTACGGTAGAGTTTATGTGAGCCTAGCGTGCGACTCAATCATTACATATTTTAACCATATAATGTATTTTGTAGATTATGGTCTCTTTGATAGAATCTGAAAGTTTAGTTAATGTAGCATGTTCATAGACAAAGAGATCCCTCTTTGTTTGATACGAAGGGTCAGACAAGGGTTATACAGTGGTGTTTAGTATCCATCGGAAGAGTATTTAATTAGCAATATTCCGGTGTTGGTTTGAAGCGGATTAATCGCTCGTGCGAATAGTTATGGACATAAGAAGTTTATGGACTTTTACTATATTTGCACTTTATTATCCATGCGGCGGGAAACCTAGTTTCCCACCCACCTGAGCAGTTGGAAATAGTCACAGCCCACCTGTATGAATCAACCTATGACCTTTTGTTATAATGCGAAGACGAATTCCTGTGTCCAATGAACAATAAGAATATAGGGACCATTGTACTGTATTATGTGTAGGGTATAAAAGGACAAGCCGACCTGATCCAGCTCTCTATTCTCTTCAACGGTTCTCATTGCTGATAATCGGGAGCTGGATATCCAGAGGCGCATGCGATTGTTTCCCTTGAGCGTAAGTTTTCTCCGCAATCATATTGTCTTTCTTGTTATTGTGAGCCATATATCTCTCTCTCTCTTTTCTCTTTCTCTCTCGTTTCTCTTATATTGTTATTGTACTGTTATTGTATTTCATGTGTAGTTATCTGGTTAGGTAGTCTATGTTATATTGGTAGTGTATGACTTGTATTGTATTATTCTTTTTGAACGTTCATTCATTTCCTTAAAAGGCGTTAGACCCTTAGACCGGTATTGTGTGTGTTCATTATATTGCAGTGGGTAATAGGAGCGTCTCTATCGCTCAAACAGCTTTAGTGTAAACAAGGTTACACTGTGTTGCATTTTCACCTTATCATTGCACAAGGGTTTACAGTATAAGTACATTGTTTATGGTATAGTTATAAAGGTTTAACATTGTGAGCGTCTGCGCCGCTGGTGATCTCCTCGTGGTCCCGAGCGTCCGCTACGCTAATAGCGTATCATTACGTTAGTCGGCAGCCAATAGCGTGCCTGCCTGTGATCTCTTGGCCGTGAGCGAACGTGACGCTTGAGTGTCTCGACCACGGCTAAGCGATTGTTACGCAACGTGCGTACCCTTACGGTATTCCATACGCCAATAGCGTACTGTGTTCATTGACCTCTTAAAGGGTTTTAAGTAAGATAAATATTCAGCTTTATCACAAAGCTACAGCATTCCTCAGTGGAGAGAGGAGAACCTTCCAGAAGGACAACCATCCCTGCAGCAATCCACCAAGCAGGCCTGTATGGTAGAGTGGCCAGACGGAAGCCACTCCTCAGTAAAATGCACATGGCAGCCCGCCTGGAGTTTGCCAAAATTCCCCTGAAGGACTCTCAGACCACGAGAAACAAAATTCTCTGGTCTGATGAGACAAAGATTGAACTCTTTGGAGTGAATGCCAGGCGTCATGTTTGGAGGAAACCAGGCACCGCTCATCACCAGGCCAATACCATCCCTACAGTGAAGCATGGTGGTGGCAGCATCATGCTGTGGGGATGTTTTTCAGCGGCAGGAACTGGAAGACTAGTCAGGATAGAGGCAAAGATGAATGCAGCAATGTACAGAGACATCCTGGATGGAAACCTGCTCCAGAGCGCTCTTAACCTCAGACTGGGGCGACGGTTCATCTTTCAGCAGGACAACGACCCTAAGCACACAGCCAAGATATCAAAGGAGTGGCTTCAGGACAACTCTGTGCATGTCCTTGAGTGGCTCAGCCAGAGCCCAGACTTGAATCCGAGTGAACATCTCTGGAGAGATATGAAAATGGCTGTGTACAGACGCTTCCCATCCAACCTGATGGAGCTTGAGAGGTGCTACAAAGAGGAATGGGCGAAACTGCCCAAAGGTAGGTGTGCCAAGTTTGTGGCAACATATTCAAAAAGACTTGAGGCTGTAATTGCTGCCAAAGGTACATCAACAAAGTATTGAGCAAAGGGTGTGAATACTTATGTACATGTGGTTTCTTAGTTTTTTTATTTTTAATAAATTAGCAAAAATCTAAACACCACTTTTTTCATGTTGTCATTATGGGTATTGTGTGTAGAATTTTGAGGGAAAAAAATTATTCCATTTTGGAATAAGGCTGTAACAGAACAAAATGTGGAAAAAGTGAAGTCCTGTGAATACTTTCCGGATGCACTGTAAGACCAGATTTCATCAGTGAAACGCGTGACATTTCCCAGCCAGAACAAGGCAACATTTCATTTACAGTTTTAAAAATATTGCACATTTCTGATTGCGAGTAGAATGTGTGCCTTTGTGTGGTCTTACGTACCAGGAATTCAGAATAGAAGATCAATGTGGAGGTTTAAGAAGTTACAACAGATCCCTGATAAATAGTTATTACAGCTTGTTTTTTGTTTTTGTGTTCTTGCAGTTAGAACTGGTTTATCCTGTAATGTTACTTTTACTTTGTCTTATTCTACCGTGACCTGGTTGTTTCTCCCCAGTTTGGTGCTGTCCTGCTTACGTTATATAAAGAGTCTAACAAATGCACACAGTGGAAGTTCCTCAATAAGTTTGTCAAAAGTGTATCAAGTGCATGAAAGGGAGGGGTCACAATAAACAGGAAACATGTTATGTTGCTGAGCCCCTTCACGGCTTCTCTGATTATCGGCAGTCCGTAACCTGCATGGTAGCAATGCCCACTTAGGCCATGTAATTGTCTATTGTACGGCATCATGATAAAGGCATATACAGAAAAATATCCAAATTGAAGACGAGCTTACCTAGGAGCCGCCCCTGGGATCTCCCAGTAGCACTACAGGAACCAGCATGCCTTCCAAATGCTGATCCCATACAATGCCTCTCACAAAAGCGGGTGTAGTATGGTATGCCGGCGGCCAGCATACCGGCGCCGGAATCCCGTCTGCCGGCATACCGACAGCTGGGCGAGCGCAAATGAGCCCCTTGCGGGCTCGCGCTGGTGTCCCCGTGCTGCGGGCACGGTGGCGCGCTACGCGCACCACGCTATCTATTCTCCCTCCAGGGAGTCGTGGACCACCAAGGGAAAGAAAACGTGTCGGTATGCCGGGTGTTGGGATTCCGGAGCCGGTATACTGTGTGCCGAGATCCCGACAGCCGGCAAACTGAAGACCACCCCACAAAAGCATTGTATGGGATCTGCAGTCCCTACACTGCATTGTACCATGCAGTGTAGTGACTGCCAATAAACAGAGAAGCCGTGAAGGGGCTCAGCAACCTACCATGTATTTGCAAATATATGCGACAAATATCTCTGAATTTCCATTACCATATAGTTATCACTTATTGTTGCAAGTACTATTTAGTGTGCAGGGGAAAACCAGAGGGGGAAATCATCCCCTCTCTAATTTCTATTATATAGACAGTGACAGAAATAGGCAGCTGTAATACACAATCTCCTCTGCTCGGCTGATGTGCGCGGATTGTGTTGTTGGGACACTGTAGAAAGTAACAAAGGGTCTGATTCTGAATCGCATGTAGGGGGTAATTTAGAGTTGATCGCAGCCTCAAATTTGTTAGCAGATGGGCAAAACCATGTGCACTGCAGGGGGGCAGATATAACCATTTGCAGAGAGAGTAAGATTTGGGTGGGCTATATTGTTTCTGTGCAGGGTAAATACTGGCTGCTTTATTTTTACACTGCAATTTAGATTTCAGTTTGAACACACTCCACCCAAATCTAACTCTCTCTGCACATATTACATCTGCCCCCCCCTGCACTGCACATGGTTTTGCCCAACTGCTAACAAATTTGCTGCTGTGATCAACTCTGAATTAGGCCCGCAGTGAAGAGGTTTCATGCAGTCGGCCGTCATTTTAAGTCTGCACAAGCGTCCCAGTGTTACGCACACCAGTGCTAACAGGAGTATACCGGTGTATGAACAGAGAGGGAAGCGAAGCAAACGAACTCACAGACAGTATAACATAACATACACAGGAGGTGATGGAATAACTAATAAACACAAAGTGAACGGAGAAGCCCAAAGGCTCAGAAATTGGGTGTCTCCCTAGTGTCAGGAATGCTCAGATGGAATAGAGCGGACAATGAAGCGATGTGTAGTGATTTAACATGTGGAGCACCTGAAATGATGTTGCTAAGAGCAACAGAGAAAACCCCAAAGGGTTACCAACGGGTGTGGGAATAAACTCCTTGGTCAGAGATAGAAATATAGACACAAGGAGAGTATCCACAATCCTAACCCCCACTTGCAGGGCACAGGTTCAGCTTACTGCCACTAAACTGACACCTGGACGCCCTGCACAGTGAGGGAGGATTAAGCAAGCAGGTCTGAGAGTACAGCCGCAAACCTGCTGGGTTCACAGAATAGCAAAAGAACCCCAGCAGGTCAAACAACTGACTCCAGTCTTACTGCTAGGTCCGGATTGGCAGAATGAAGTACCGAATCCCAAGGCCTATTCGCAGTAAGCAACAAGTAAATACAAAGTCACACAGTACTAGCTAACTCTCTGGAACTGACTAACAAACAAAGATTCAGCAGCATTTGCCTAGCCTGAGAGGATGGTTTATATAGCAGGTGCTGTCCACGCCCCACTCAGACCTCACAGACTGTGAGCACAAAACCAGCGCCGGATTCCCTGCCGTGCACAGAGCCTGTAACCACTACACAGTAAAAACCCGGACCGGAGTATCAGCTGCGCTCAGGTTACTTCGCTAACACTTGCCTCCCGGTTGCCATGGCGACATGGCAGCACAGAGCAGGAGATCCTAACACCCAGTCGCACAACGCATGCGTCCTGATTGTTAGCGCTCAGAGATGAATAATGGAAATGGTCGCATGGGTCTGTGGAATTCACTGGGTGTTCCTGGGAGGTAACGGGGGAGTGGCTAAGCAGATGTGGGTGTGTCACTGTGAGCAGCTGCGTCCAGTGACGCACAGTCACTCACACAGGAGGCCATAGTCAGACAGAGAAACTGCACTGGAATGGGTCGGGTGCAAGTTCCGTTGCTGCATCTAAAGAGGCACCGAGACAGAAATGCACAGCTGCTGGGCGCCTTAGTATTACCAACATGGGCCGCAACATCAGCATAAGACAACGAGCCTAATTCATGTTTTTACCAATGGCCGATGTTCACGCAACAGGGCGATTATCGGCAGACTGTGCATGTGCTGCGATCACAATGCGCATGCGCCAAGGTGGCCCTGCGATCTTACTCGCAATGAGGAAATCATGGAGAAGCGACTGACAGACGTGTCATGGGTGTTTACAGGTCGTTCATCTCCTGATGGCTGCGAGCTTGTATGTACCAAAATTTGGCGCCTTCATCGCTACTGCTGTGTCCAGTCTGCATAGCCATACACCGACCCTTATACTGCTGTGTCCAGTCTGCGTAGCCATACACCGACCCTTATACTGCTGTGTCCAGTCTGCGTAGCCATACACCGACCCTTATACTGCTGTGTCCAGTCTGCGTAGCCATACACCGACCCTTATACTGCTGTGTCCAGTCTGCGTAGCCATACACCGACCCTTATACTGCTGTGTCCAGTCTGCGTAGCCATAGACCGGCCCTTATACTGCTGTGTCCAGTCTGCGTAGCCATACACTGGCCCTTATACTGCTGTGTCCAGTCTGCGTAGCCATACACCGACCCTTATACTGCTGTGTCCAGTCTGCGTAGCCATACACCGACCCTTATACTGCTGTGTCCAGTCTGCGTAGCCATACACCGACCCTTATACTGCTGTGTCCAGTCTGCGTAGCCATAGACCGGCCCTTATACTGCTGTGTCCAGTCTGCGTAGCCATACACTGGCCCTTATACTGCTGTGTCCAGTCTGCGTAGCCATACACCGGCCCTTATACTGCTGTGTCCAGTCTGCGTAGCCATAGACCGACCCTTATACTGCTGTGTCCAGTCTGCGTAGCCATACACCGGCCCTTATACTGCTGTGTCCAGTCTGCGTAGCCATACACCGACCCTTATACTGCTGTGTCCAGTCTGCGTAGCCATACACCGACCCTTATACTGCTGTGTCCAGTCTGCGTAGCCATACACCGACCCTTATACTGCAGTGTCCAGTCTGCGTAGCCATACACCGACCCTTATACTGCTGTGTCCAGTCTGCGTAGCCATAGACCGGCCCTTATACTGCTGTGTCCAGTCTGCGTAGCCATACACTGGCCCTTATACTGCTGTGTCCAGTCTGCGTAGCCATACACCGGCCCTTATACTGCTGTGTCCAGTCTGCGTAGCCATACACCGGCCCTTATACTGCTGTGTCCAGTCTGCGTAGCCATACACCGGCCCTTATACTGCTGTGTCCAGTCTGCGTAGCCATACACCGACCCTTATACTGCTGTGTCCAGTCTGCGTAGCCATACACTGACCCTTATACTGCTGTGCCCAGTCTGCGTACCCATACACCGGTCCTTATACTGCTGTGTCCAGTCTGCGTAGCCATACACCGCCTCTTATACTGCTGTGTCCAGTCTGCGTAGCCATACACCGGCCCTTATACTGCTGTGCCCAGTCTGCGTAGCCATAGACCGGCCCTTATACTGCTGTGTCCAGTCTGCGTAGCCATAAACCGGCCCTTATACTGCTGTGTCCAGTCTAAATAGCCATAGACCGACCCTTATACTGCTGTGTCCAGTCTGCGTAGCCATACACCGGCCCTTATACTGCTGTGCCCAGTCTGCGTAGCCATAGACCGGCCCTTATACTGCTGTGTCCAGTCTGCGTAGCCATAGACCGACCCTTATACTGCTGTGTCCAGTCTGCGTAGCCATACACCGACCCTTATACTGCTGTGTCCAGTCTGCGTAGCCATACACCGGCCCTTATACTGCTGTGTCCAGTCTGTGTAGCCATAGACCGACCCTTATACTGCTGTGTCCAGTCTGCGTAGCCATACACCGGCCCTTATACTGCTGTGTCCAGTCTGTGTAGCCATACACCGACCCTTATACTGCTGTGTCCAGTCTGCGTAGCCATACACCGACCCTTATACTGCTGTGCCCAGTCTGCGTACCCATACACCGGCCCTTATACTGCTGTGTCCAGTCTGCGTAGCCATACACCGACCCTTATACTGCTGTGCCCAGTCTGCGTACCCATACACCGACCCTTATACTGCTGTGCCCAGTCTGCGTACCCATACACCGGCCCTTATACTGCTGTGTCCAGTCTGCATAGCCATACACCGGCCCTTATACTGCTGTGCCCAGTCTGCGTAGCCATAGACCGGCCCTTATACTGCTGTGTCCAGTCTGCGTAGCCATACACCAGCCCTTATACTGCTGTGTCCAGTCTACATAGCCATAGACCGACCCTTATACTGCTGTGTCCAGTCTGCGTAGCCATACACCGGCCCTTATACTGCTGTGCCCAGTCTGCGTAGCCATAGACCGGCCCTTATACTGCTGTGTCCAGTCTGCGTAGCCATAGACCGACCCTTATACTGCTGTGTACAGTCTGCGTAGCCATACACCGACCCTTATACTGCTGTGTCCAGTCTGCGTAGCCATACACCGGCCCTTATACTGCTGTGTCCAGTCTGTGTAGCCATAGACCGACCCTTATACTGCTGTGTCCAGTCTGTGTAGCCATACACCGGCCCTTATACTGCTGTGTCCAGTCTGCGTAGCCATACACCGACCCTTATACTGCTGTGTCCAGTCTGCGTAGCCATACACCGGCCCTTATACTGCTGTGCCCAGTCTGCGTAGCCATAGACCGACCCTTATACTGCTGTATCCAGTCTGTGTAGCCATAGACCGGCCCTTATACTGCTGTGTCCAGTCTACATAGCCATAGACCGACCCTTATACTGCTGTGTGCAGTCTGCGTAGCCATACACCGGCCCTTATACTGCTGTGTGCAGTCTGCGTAGCCATAGACCGAGCCTTATACTGCTGTGTCCAGTCTGTGTAGCCATAGACCGACCCTTATACTGCTGTGTGCAGTCTGCGTAGCCATAGACTGACCCTTATACTGCTGTGCCCAGTCTGCGTAGCCATAGACCGAGCCTTATACTGCTGTGTCCAGTCTGCGTAGCCATAGACCGACCCTTATACTGCTGTGACCGGTCTGCGTAGTCATTGACGACCCTTATACTGCTGTGTCCAGTCTGCGTAGCCATACAACGGCCCTTATATTGCTGTGTCCAGTCTGCGTAGCCATAGACCGGCTCTTATACTGCTGTGCCCAGTCTGCGTAGCCATAGACGACCCTTATACTGCTGCGCCCAGTCTGCGTAGCCATACACTGGCCCTTATACTGCTGTGTCCAGTCTGCGTAGCCATACAACGGCCCTTATACTGCTGTGTCCAGTCTGCGTAGCCATAGACAGGCCCTTATGCTGCTGTGCCCAGTCTGCGTAGCCATAGACCAACCCTTATACTGCTGTGCCCAGTCTGCGTAGCCATAGACCAACCCTTATACTGCTGCACCAGTCTGCGTAGCCATAGACCGACCTTTATACTGCTGTGTTCGGTCTGCGTAGCCATACACCGGCCCTTATACTGCTGTGCCCAGTCTGCGTAACCATAGACGACCCTTATACTGCTGTGTTCAGTCTGCATAGCCATAGACCGACCCTTATACTGCTGTGCCCAGTCAGCGTAGCCATAGACGACCCTTATACTGCTGTGTCCAGTCTGCGTAGCTATAGACCGACCCTTATACTGCTGTGTCCAGTCTGCGTAGCCATAGACCGACCCTTACACTGCTGTGTCCAGTCTGCGTAGCCATAGACCGACCCTTATACTGCTGTGTCCAGTCTGCGTAGCCATAGACCGACCCTTATACTGCTGTGTCCAGTCTGCGTAGCCATAGACCGACCCTTACACTGCTGTGTTCAGTCTGCGTAGCCATAGACCGACCCTTACACTGCTGTGTCCAGTCTGCGTAGCCATAGACCGACCCTTATACTGCTGTGTCCAGTCTGTGTAGCCATAGACCAACCCTTATACTGCTTTGTCCAGTCTGTGTAGCCATAGACCAACCCTTATACTGCTGTGTCCAGTCTGCGTAGCCATAGACTGACCCTTATACTGCAGTGTCCAGTCTGCGTAGCCATAGACCGCCCCTTTTACCAGATGTTCCTCGTTCTTGCGTATAGGCTGTGAATGTGTATGTAAATGCAAATTATTTTGCGACGGCTCTGATGGGCATCTCTTTTCATTTCATTAGCAGCGCCGTAGCATAGAAAATCGCAATTGCATCTGCGTACAAAGATGAATCAGCCGCCATGTGACTTCCTACGGGACTTTCCCATTTTGTACTAGACACTTTTCGGCTAAAATGTGAGCTGGAAATATGAGGCTAAAAATATTCTGAGCTTGTATGTACTTCAGTCACCTACATTAGTAAGACAGGGAGTGTCCGTCTTATCATAAGTGCTCATTCTCCATCCAAGGTCATTGCACTCTCAAGATAAAGTCTTACAGGGGAAATATACCTCCTGAAGAAGGATGAGAATGAGAATTTATTGTATTGAGCATTTGCATTTTGTACAATTATTGGCGTCTTGTTACGATGGTAAATACGGCAATACTCAGGTGTTTCCTCATTACTGGAACCGGAAATCTCCTTCCATCCTACACACACCGTAAACTGTTCTATGGGTTATGAGATAAGGATATTCGGTGTGGGAAGGGTACACTGGTGGCCATTCCGAGTTGTTCGCTTCTCTGCCGATTTCCGCAGTGCAGCGATTAAGTGAAAAAACTGCAAAAATGCGCATGGTACGCAGCGCGCATGCGCTAAGTACTTTCACACAAAACTTTGTAGATTTACACAAGCTCGAGCAACGTTTTTTTCATTGCTCGAGTGATCGGAGTGTGATTGACAGGAAGTGGGTGTTTCTGGGCGGACACTGGCCGTTTTCAGGGAGTGTGCTAAAAAACGCAGGCGTGCCAGGTAAAAACGCAGGAGTGGCTGGGGAAATGGGGGAGTGGCTGGCCGAACACAGGGCGTGTTTGTGACGTCAAACCAGGAACTAAACGGACTGAGGTGATCGCAGTGTAGGAGTAGGTCTGAAGCTACTCAGAAACTGCAGGGAATTATTTAGTAGCAGTTTTGCTAATCTTTCGTTCGCTATTCTTCTAAGCTAAGATACACTCCCAGAGGGCGGCGGCCTAACGTTTGCAATGCTGCTAAATGCAGCTAGCGAGCGAACAACTCGGAATGACCACCACTGTACACTATATTATATTACCAATGTTGCTGAGAGTAGAGGTAAGCATGGTCGAATTTTAGTATTTTAAAAAATTAAGAAATTCTCAACAGTTTGATGGATTGGAAGGACAGGGTATGATGGGTAGGAGGGATAGGGTGTGATGAGCAGGAGGGATAGGGTGTGATGGGCAGGAGGGATAGGGTATGATGAGCAGGAGGGATAGGATGTGATGGGCAGGAGGGATAGGATGTGATGGGCAGGAGGGATAGGATGTGATGGGCAGGAGGGATAGGGTGTGATGGGCAGGAGGAATAGGGTATGATGGGCAGGAGGGATAGGATGCGATGGGCAGGAGGGATAGGGTGTGATGGGCAGGAGGGATAGGGTGTGATGGGCAGGAGGGATAGGGTATGATGGGCAGGAGGGATAAGATGCGATGGGCAGGTGGGATAGGATGCGATGGGCAGGAGGGATAGGGTGTGATGGGCAGGAGGAATAGGGTATGATGGGCAGGAGGGATAGGGTATGATGGGCAGGAGGGATAGGGTATGATGGGCAGGAGGGATAGGGTATGATGGGCAGGTGGGATAGGGTGTGATGGGCTGGAGGGATAGGATGTGATGGGCAGGAGGGATAGGATGTGATGGGTAGGAGGGATAGGGTATGATGGGCAGGAGGAATAGGGTATGATGGGCAGGAGGGATAGGGTATGATGGGCAGGAGGGATAGGGTATGATGGGCAGGTGGGATAGGATATGATGGGCAGGAGGGATAGGATGCGATGGGCAGGTGGGATAGGATGCGATGGGCAGGAGGGATAAGGTGTGATGGGCAGGAGGGATAGGGTATGATGGGCAGGTGGGATAGGGTATGATGGGCAGGAGGGATAGGATGTGATGGGCAGGAGGGATAGGATGTGATGGGTAGGAGGGATAGGGTATGATGGGCAGGAGGGATAGGGTATGATGGACAGGAGGGATAGGGTATGATGGGCAGGAGGGATAGGGTGTGATCGGCAGGAGGGTTAGGGTATGATGGGCAGGAGGGATAGGGTATGATGGGCGGGAGAGATAGGGTATGATGGGCAAGAGGAATAGAGTATGATGGGCAGGAGGGATAGGGTATGATGGGCAGGAGGGATAGGATGTGATGGGAAGGAGGGATAGGGTATGATGGGCAGGAGGGATAGGATGCGATGGGCAGGTGGGATAGGGTATGATGGGAAGGTGGGATAGGGTATGATGGGAAGGAGGAATAGGGTATGATGGGCAGGAGGGATAGGGTGTGATGGGCAGGAGGAATAGGGTATGATGGGCAGGTGGGATAGGGTATGATGGGCAGGAGGGATAGGGTATGATGGGCAGGAGGAATAGGGTATGATGGGCAGGAGGGATAGGATGTGATGGGCAGGAGGGATAGGATGCGATGGGCAGGTGGGATAGGGTATGAAGGGCAGGAGGGATAGGATGTGATGGGCAGGAGGGATAGGATGTGATGGGCAGGAGGGATAGGATGTGATGGGCAGGAGGGATAGGGTAAGATGGGCAGGAGGAATAGGGTATGATGGGAAGGTGGGATAGGGTATGATGGGCAAGAGGGATAGGATATGATGGGCAGGAGGGATTGGATGCGATGGGCAGGAGGGATAGGGTATGATGGGCAGGAGGGATAGGGTATGATGGGCAGGAGGGATAGGGTATGATGGGCAGGAGAGATAGGGTATGATGGGCAGGAGGGATAGGGTATGATGGGCAGGAGGGATAGGGTATGATGGGCAAGAGGGATAGGGTATGATGGGAAAGAGGGATAGGGTATGATGGGCAGGAGGGATAGGGTATGATGGGCAAGAGGGATAGGGTCTGATGGGAAAGAGGGTTAGGGTATGATGGGCAGGAGGGATAGGATATGATAGGTAGGAGGGATAGGGTATGATGGGCAAGAGGAATAGGGTATGATGGGCAGGAGGGATAGGGTATGATGGGCAGGAGGGATAGGGTATGATGGGTAGGAGGGATAGGGTATGATGGGCAGGAGGGATAGGGTATTATGGGTAGGAGGGATAGGATATGATGGGCAGGAGGGATAGGGTATGATGGGCAGGAGGGATAGGGTATGATGGGAAGGAGGGATAGGGTGTGATGGGCAGGAGGGATAGGGTATGATGGGAAGGAGGGATAGGGTATGATGGGCAGGTGGGATAGGGTGTGATGGGCAGGAGGGATAGGGTATGATAGGCAGGAGGGATAGGATGTGATGGCAGGAGGGATAGGGTATGATGGGCAGGAGGGATAGGGTATGATGGGAAGGAGGGTTAGGGTATGATGGGCAAGAGGAATAGGGTATGATGGGCAGGAGGGATAGGGTATGATGGGTAGGAGGGATAAGATATGATGGGCAGGAGGGATAGGGTATGATGGGTAGGAGTGATAGGGTATGATGGGCAGGAGGGATAGGGTATGATGGGTAGGAGGGATAGGGTATGATGAGCAAAAGGGATAGGGTATGATGGGAAAGAGGGTTAGGGTATGATGGGTAGGAGGGATAGGGTGTGATGAGTAAGAGGGATAGGGTATGATGGGTAGGAGGGATAGGGTATGATGGGCAGGAGGGATAGGGTATGATGGGCAGGAGGGATAGGGTATGATGGGCAGGAGGGATAGGGTGTGATGGGTAGGAGGGATAGGGTATGATGGGCAAGAGGTATGATGGGTAGGAGGGATAGGGTATGATGGGTAGGAGGGATAGGGTATGATGGGAAGGAGGGATAGGGTGTGATGGGCAGGAGGGATAGGGTATTATGGGAAGGAGGGATAGGGTATGATGGGCAGGTGGGATAGGGTGTGATGGGCAGGAGGTATAGGGTATGATGGGCAGGAGGGATAGGGTATGATAGGCAGGAGGGATAGGATGTGATGGCAGGAGGGATAGGGTATGATGGTCCGGAGGGATAGGATGCAATGGGCAGGTGGGATAGGGTATGATGGGCAGGAGGGATAGGGTATGATGGGCAGGAGGGATAGGGTATGATGGACAGGAGGGATACGGTATGATGGGTAGGAGGTATAGGGTATGATAGGCAGGAGGAATAGGGTATGATGGGCAGGAGGGATAGGATGTGATGGGCAGGAGGGTTAGGATATGATGGGTAGGAGGGATTGGGTATGATGGGCAGGAGGGATAGGGTATGATGGGCAGGAGGGATAGGATATGATGGGAAGGAGGGTTAGGGTATGATGGGGAAGGAGGGATAGGGTATGATCGGCAGGAGGGTTAGGGTATGATGGGCAGGAGGGATATGGTATGATGGGCGGGAGAGATAGGGTATGATGGGCAAGAGGAATAGGGTATGATGGGCAGGAGGGATAGGGTATGATGGGCAGGAGGGATAGGATGCGATGGGCAGGTGGGATAGGGTATGATGGGCAGGAGGGATAGGGTATGATGGGTAGGAGGGATAGGGTATGATGGGCAGGAGGGATTGGGTATGATGGGCAGGAGGGATAGGATGTGATGGGCAGGAGGGATAGGGTATGATGGGAAGGAGGGATAGGGTGTGATGGGCAGGAGGGATAGGATGTGATGGGCAGGAGGGATAGGGTATGATGGGATGGAGGGATAGGGTATGATGGGCAGGAGGGATAGGATGCGATGGGCAGGTGGGATAGGGTATGATGGGCAGGAGGGATAGGGTATGATGGGTAGGAGGAATAGGGTATGATGGGCAGGAGGGATAGGGTATGATGGGCAGGAGGGATAGGATGTGATGGGCAGGAGGGATAGGGTGTGATGGGAAGGAGGGATAGGGTGTGATGGGCAGGAGGGATAGGATGTGATGGGCAGGAGGGATAGGGTATGATGGGATGGAGGGATAGGGTGTGATGGGCAGGAGGGATAGGGTATGATGGGCAGGAGGGATAGGGTATGATGGACAGGAGGGATACGGTATGATGGGTAGGAGGGATAGGGTATGATAGGCAGGAGGAAGAGGGTATGATGGGAAGGAGGGATAGGGTATGATGGGCAGGAGGGATAGGATGCGATGGGCAGGTGGGTTAGGGTATGATGGGCAGGAGGGATAGGATGTGATGGGCAGGAGGGATAGGGTATGATGGGCAGGAGGGTTAGGGTATGATGGGCAGGAGGGATAGGGCATGATGGGCGGGAGAGATAGGGTATGATGGGTAGGAGCAATTGGGTATGATTGGCAGGAGGGATAGGGTATGATGGGTAGAAGGGTTAGGGTATAATGGGCAGGAGGGATAGGGTATGATGGGAAGGGGGGATAGGGTATGATGGACAGGAGGGATAGGATATGATGGGCAGGAGGGATAGGGTATGATGGGAAGGAGGGTTAGGGTATGATAGGCAGGAGGGATAGGGTATGATGAGCAGAAGGGTTAGGATATGATGGGCAGGAGGGATAGGGTATGATGGGCAGGAGGTATAGGATATGATGGGCGAGAGGGTTATGGCGTTTGCATAAAGTCAAAAATGGGCGACCAATAGGCGCACCTGAGACCATGTCTGTGACCACCTCTTAATCAAGCTCTATTTCTTTAGTAGTCTTCAGTCTTTTCAAATAAGTACTTGGACATCAGTAATTTAGGCAATACATTATTTACAACTTCTCCTCTCTCAACATATAGCATGAGAGGCGGAAGCAGTGTTATCCATATATTATACGGTAATGTATCTCTAATCCAGTGTTTGGTACCATTGTAATATTATTTATATTTGGTGTTTATATAGGAGAAAAAGTCTTCACAATATATTTTGGCAAAAATCAAAAGCAAGGTAAAAATTATTTTGCCAATTTTCCACTTACAAGGACAAAACACAATGAAGGTTGCTCGGTGAAGGCTCCTCATTTTGAGTTTTTCACCATCGGTTCCCCATATAATTAGCATGAGGTTCAGCAATGCATTTGATTGTACAGAGAGTCCATAGCCTTAAGCTCAGCAATGACTCCATCTTATCTTGTCTTTCTTATCTCTTTTAGACACATGAAAATATCTGATCTAAAGTGGAGATGAAATCATTTAAGTGCTTGCCCTCTTGATCATTAATGACCATCATGTCACGGACAATCTCTTTAGCATCCTTTAGTTTGCTCTTTTTACTTCTCATCCTGTATTTAAAGTTTACCTACCTGGTTGAGGAAGAGTCTCCGTTACAACTCTTGCCAAGAGAGGTGACATGTCCGGGAACCACTCCCACAGTAAGAAATGGCTCTCACACTACCGCAGTTGGTGGTGGCATCTTCTTCATAGAGACTTCAGATAACACTAGTCCAACCTTCCAAACCATGTGCGCGGTGGAATCTGCAGCGCAGGCCAACCCACAGGTAAAGATCACCATCCTGATGAAGGGCTTAACTGGCCAAAAACGATCGCTGCCCAAAAACTTTGGCATTTCCTTTCTTAGCTGCTTCTCCAATGTACAATTTTTGCCGCTAGACTTCAAGAAACTTTTTTCCAATACACCGCTAAGCGCTTGGTACTCTGGGGTGGAAAACAATTGGGAATTAGTAGACTATGCAACACTTTCCGATGCCTGCCGTTTGGCCATCCTTTGGAAGTCAGGTGGCACCTACTTAGACACAGATTTCATCATCCTTAAGAATTTAAAGAACATTACAAACACAATGTCCGTCCAATCTTTGTACACAATCAACGGGGCTTTCCTCACCTTCCATCCACAGCATATGTTCATTGAACTCTGCATGAAGGACTTTGTCTCCCGATACAATTACTGGCTCTACGGCCATCAGGGGCCTCAACTCCTGACGCGGGTGTTTAAGAGGTGGTGTTCCATCCACAGATTGAGGGACAAGACGAGATGCAGAGGGGTGAACGTGCTGCCTAAAGAATCCTTCTATCCCGTGGAATGGCAGGACTGGAAAAAGTATTTTCAGGCTATCGATCCATTGGAGATGAAGACGCTACTGAAGGACAGCTACGGCGTGCATCTCTGGAACAAGAAAAGTAAAGGGAGACGGATGGAGGTGGGATCATTTCTGGAGCAGCTTCAGTCACAGTACTGCCCTAGAACCAACACTTTAATGAAGCTGTATCTCTGAGTAGATATATATTTAAAAAAAACTTAATCTATACAATGTCCCCCATCAGAAAACGGTGACGTATTGACATACGATCAAATCTCCTGATGATACTTTCATGAAAGTGTGTGTGTGCGGTCATCTGTATTTTGTATTTGGGTTCCTTGAGTAGGCCAGTAGATATACGATGGTTATAGATGGCTATAGACCAAATCTGCTGTATAGCACTTACTTAAATTTATGGCAGGACGGTCTTTTAATGATGATTGATACCGTATTACATATTGTGTATTATTTATAGACTGTATATAACATGTGTTGCATTGTATATGACTTAGCACTTATCCCTGCTGTAAATCTGGGTGAATGGGGAACGGGTTCCTGCCTTGCTCACACGGCTTCAGTCTGCAGACCAACATCAGGGCTGCCTCGTTGCAGCAAGGTCTAAACGGTCATGTTTGCTGTACACACACCTACCACTGCGCTGCAGTATAATGCGCTCGCCTCTCCTATGCAGAAGCTCACATGCAGACTTGCAGCAAGGAGGGAGCGCGACGTGGCCTGCAAGCTTAATTGCTGATTCTGAGTCACACGGATCTCTCCTCACGGATGCACATGCAGGGCCGCCTTAACAGCATTGTAGGCCCTGGGCAAAACAATGCACAGCAGTTTTATCAAAATATCATTACTTACCCCTCCTGCAGTCATGCGCCATGTCTCCACATGCTTCCATACAGTGACTGGCTGTCAGCACTCTGACTGGTGGATAGCTCTAGCCATCCACCAGTCAGCACGCTGACAGCCATTCCCTGTCTGGCTGCAGGCTGGGAGGCAGATAGAGAATGCTGCACTCTGATTGGTGGATAGCTCTAGCCATCTACCAGTCAGCACGCTGACAGCCATTCCCTGTCTGGCTGCAGGGTGGGAGGCAGATAGAGAATGCTGCACTCTGATTGGTGGATAGCTCTAGCCATCTACCAGTCAGCACGCTGACAGCCATTCCCTGTCTGGCTGCAGGCTGGGAGGCAGATAGAGAATGCTGCACTCTGATTGGTGGATAGCTCTAGCCATCCACCAATCAGCACGCTGAGAGCCACTCCCTGTCTGGCTGCAGGCTGGAGGCAGGAACAGAATGCTTCCTGGCCGCACTGACTGTGTGTAATCCAGAGCAGCGGGGGGAGCATCTTTCTCTGCCTGCTGCACTATGCACGGAGCGAGCGGTCACACGCTCCATGTAGTGTGACGGTGTATAGGGCTGCCGGCTGAGAGTCAGGCAGAGAAAGGCGCCGTGGGGGCAAATGTCCCATTGTACTGACCGCCGTGCTTAAAGGCCCCTAGAATCGTGGGTCCCTGGGCAGTTGCTTAGTGTGCCCGTACGTTAAGATGGCCCTGTGTATACTGTATGGCGAGTTTATGCATAAGGCTGAAAGTCAGGGTCACGCGCCTGTCGACAACTACACCATAAACTTTATGGCACCGTAAATACCAAAGATAATAATAACCAAAACAATTATAATAATATCATCATCATATACGAGGGTAAGACACCAGTGACTCATTGTGCAGCGGAAGCGGCCACTCCAGAGCTGCAACGTTCCAGTCATACAAACGTTCCAGCTCCACTTTGCTCCACTCAGCAGCGTTTAACAGTCTGTTTGTAAATTCACATTTCGCGGGACGTGTAGTCATGACCTGAGGGCGGGCAATTCATTCCGCTGCACCGTGTGGCTGGTATAGGACTCGGGAGCCCTTAGGGCCACACAGACGAGAAGGGGAAAACACTGCTGCCAACAGGAGAATGTGGCAAACGTTTTGCAGGAGAGTTTTGCCATCTGTAGAATTGATGGTGTTATACATTTCATAGCAATGAGATGAGAGTGCACGGCATGCACTGGCGCCATCTAGTGGTACTACAATTACATCATGTACAGTACATTTCATAGCAATGAGATGAGGGTGCACGGCATGCACTGGCGCCATCTAGTGGTACTACAATTACATCATGTACAGTACATTTCATAGCAATGAGATGAGAGTGCACGGCATGCACTGGCGCCATCTAGTGGTACTACAATTACATCATGTACAGCACATTTCATAGCAATGAGATGAGGGTGCACGGCAGGCACTGGCGCCATCTAGTGGTACTACAATTACATCATGTACAGTACATTTCATAGCAATGAGATGAGGGTGCACGGCATGCACTGGCGCCATCTAGTGGTACTACAATTACATCATGTACAGTACATTTCATAGCAATGAGATGACTGCGCACCCCATGCACTGGCGCCATCTAGTGGTACTACAGCTACATCGGGTACAGTAGTGTGTTCTATGCTGTAGTGAGAATATTATGTTTATTTATGGCTAACAGTATAATCGCATTGTAAATTCTGATAATATTTAATGTTCAAGGTTTCTTCTTCTTTCTGGAAGTGTTTTAACACTCAGATAAGCGGTCGTCAGATCTCTTCTAGGACAGTACAACTACTCGAGAGGGGGATCTTTCAGATTACCTGTACTGTATGTCACCTGTACTGCATGTCACCTGTACTGCATGTCACCTGTATTGTATGTTACCTGTACTGCATGTTACCTGTACTGTATGTCACCTGTACTGCATGTCACCTGTACTGCATGTCACCTGTACTGTATGTCACCTGTACTGCATGTCACCTGTACTGCATGTTACCTGTACTGTGTCACCTGTACTGCATGTTACCTGTACTGCATGGTACCTGTACTGTGTCACCTGTACTGCATGTTACCTGTACTGTATGTCACCTGTACTGTATGTTACCTAGAGATGAGCGGATTCGGTTTTACTCGGTTTTCATTGTTACCTGTACTGTATGTCACCTGTACTGCATGTCACCTGTACTGTATGTTACCTGTGTGTTTACCCTGGTAGCAGCTCCCAACGTTATAACTGATCTCATAGAGCTGGTGCCGGAATTTCTCTTCTCTGTGTAACTATCCATAGACAGTATGTGATAAGTAATCCCATCCTCTAAGATGTGACGTTATTAATTAACAATTAATCCCTGTTTATTTATTTATTGTTTATTATTATTTCTATTAAGCATTGGTATGTGTTTTTTCAACATATTTTGTGTTTGGGGTTCAAGTGCTACCAGTAGCTACATGTGTGCATCTATTTGGTGTCATTAACTGAATGTTCATTAGAGTGCAGCCTATCCAGTCACTAGAAGCCAGTGACATCACTGAGAGTGCAGCCTATCCAGTCACTAGAAGCCAGTGACATCACTGAGAGTGCAGCCTATCCAGTCTCTAAGTGCCAGTGACATCATTGAGAGTGCAGCCTATCCAGTCACTAGGGACCAGTGACATCACTGAGAGTGCAGCCTATCCAGTCACTAGAAGCCAGTGACATCACTTAAAGTGGAGTCTATCCAGTCACTAGGAGCCAGTGACATCACTGAGAGTGCATATTCAATTATGTGATCATATTGGTCCACTTGGTGTTTCCTGCGGGTGCGAGATATTTGGTATTCAGCTGGGTGACAAATTTATTTATATATTTATTTATATATATTTTTTTTGGGGGGGAGGGGCGTTTTTATTTTATTTGAGCACCTCAAAAGCAAGTCCAATATTTCCTAAATCCCCCAATTTTACGAAAAATTGTCAGGACTTCCTTGTGAACTCCTAAGAGACCCCCCTCCCCTAGTGATTAATTAAGAAACTGAATTTCTCTAAGTGGGCTCATCTCCCTTTGACGTACACTGGCCGTTGTCATTTATATAAAATTATTACCTACCCACGTTTCTTATACGTGTTACAAATGCTCCCATTAATCCCACCCAAAAGTACATTCGACCAACAAAATAAAGCTTTGACCAAATTTATTTGGGCAGGTAAACAGCCAAAAATTTCACTATTTAGATTGCAACAACCAAGAACCCCTGGGGGGTCTAAACTTACCGTGTCTGCGCACCTACGCGCTGGCAGCAAACTATAGAATTGCTTTGGATTGCCTTAATGGACCCAATGTTTACGATAACCAACAATTAGAACAAATTTGTGCACCGAATTTGGATTTAGATCTCTATTGCACACTACACCGCACTCCATGCCTGATTCTATAAAAGATAACGTCCTATTATCATCTACCTGTATGGCGTTGAGGGCGGTGCGCTCTAAACTGAAACGGTCACAACAGACCTCTCTATTTTTAACCCTTTGGGGTAATCCCAACTTTGAACCGCACAATACTTCTCAGGTATTTCATTCATAGTATAAGGGGGGCCTTAAATATGTCCCATCACTTCTTACGTAAGGAGGATTAAGTCCTGCTCACGCCTTTACAGATAATGGAGCTATTTCCATCTTTGGTGATCCCCTTATCTCCCTTTTAGCAAGCGAGTAGTTATGTACAAAGGGTTCTGTCCACTCTGACTGAGACAGATAGGACTAGTACCTTAAATGGAGCATTACGCCATGATCTGGGTGGTCATTTCTCCACCGCTTTCCTACTCACACACTCACGACCCTTACATAACCTGGACTCCGGTGCTGTGGGTTTGTTGCGATGAAAACTGGAGTTTCCAGACATCACGTTGAAGGCCATTCTAGACCCCACTATGACTTTAGATAAAACACTGGTTTCGACCTCATATACAGAGATGCACCAGAAAATATTACATAGAGCCTATTTTACACCTAGACTGAAGTTCCTCATGGGGACGCCCCTACTTCTAACGGTTTTAAATGTGGTTCACCGGGAGCGGACATTGGTGGTAATTCAGAGTTGATCGCAGCAGCAAATTTGTTAGCAAATGGGCAAAACCATGTGCACTGCAGGTGGGGGACAGATGTAACATGTGCAGAGAGAGTTAGATTTGGTGGGTTATATTGTTTCTGTGCAGGGTAAATACTGGCTGCTTTATTTTTACACTGCAATTTAGATTTCAGTTTGAACACACCCCACCCAAATCTAACTCTCTCTGCACATGTTACATCTGCCCCACTTGCAGTGCACATGGTTTTGCCCAACTGCTAACAAATTTGCTGCTGCTATCAACTCTGAATTAGGCTCATTGTTCATTGCTTGTGGTCCTGCCCAAAGGTACAGGCCCTGTGGATGGCACTTCAAATATATATTACAAATGATTTGAAAATTCAATTCACTATTGATAAAACTTGGGCATTTTGGGGCATTTACCATAAGTCTCCCGTTAATACATAAAGTGAATCGTACTCTACTAGTCAAGTTGGCTGCAGCCGGAAAAAAACCCTGATACTTTCCCAATGGATTTCCTCGGAATCCGTTCCCATTTCCCTACTACACCCCAGAATCTCATATTTGTTTCACTTAGATTGGACTAACAGCACGCTTCAAAAAGAAAAGTTGACGGGGAAGCATTCTGACACATGGCTCCCACATGTTCACACTTTATCCCCGTTACTTAGAGAGGCTTTACGGAAATGCTTCCAATCTACTAAATGGTACAATCTGGAAGTGTTAGACTCTGGTGTTCCGTTCTGAATAGCCCCTGGCTAGGGGCACGACCTCACAGGGTACGGTCGTTAGGTCGACCACTATTGGTCGACACGCATTAGTTCGACAGGATAACTAGGTCGACATGGTCATTAGGTCGACCTGTGCTAGGTAGACAGGTCAAAAGGTCGACATGAGTTTTTCACATTTTTTCTTCTTAATTTTTTGGACTTTTTCATACTTTACGATCCACGCGGACTACAATTGGGAACGGTAACCTGTGCCGAGAGCAGCGGTAGCAGAGCAAGGGACCTTGCCCGAAGCTCACGAGCCATGCGAAGGGACAAGGTGCACTACTTGGGGTTCCCCGTCACTTTACGAAGAAAACGACACCAAAAAAAGTAAAAGAAACCCCTCATGTCGACCTTTTGACCTGTCAACCTAGTACAGGTCAACCTAATGACCATGTCGACCTAGTTACCCTGTCAACCTAATGCGTGTCGACCAATAGTGGTAAACCTAATGACTGTCAACCTAAGTTGGGTCGACCCAACGACCCGTACCTGACCTCACCTACCCACAGCTGTCATTTAAATATTTTGTGTGTGTATTCTCCATTTCTTGCATATTACTCAATACATCCTCTAGACCAGCGGTTCTCAAACTCGGTCCTCAGGAGACCACACAGTGCATGTTTTCTAGGTCACCCAGCAGGAGCACAGGTGTATTAATTACTCACTGACACATTTTAAAAGGTCCACAGGTGGAGCTAATTATGTCACTTGTGATTCTGTGAGGAGACCTGCAAAACATGCACTGTGTGGGCCCCCGAGGACCGAGTTTGAGAACCTGTGCTCTAGACTCTCGTATGTTTGCTGTTACTTCCCGTAACTGATGTAATGTACTGAAGGACCGTTATGATTTTGTTCTGTGTATTTTATACTGTATATGTGTATTGACTGTTTTGATTTCACCTGTCAATAAAATTTTTGAAATAAGAAAAAAAAAAAAGAAAATGAAATTTCCAATTACAGATGGAGCCATGCTCATCCAGCGTGGCTCAGCCGCAGACGTGCACTCCCGGCGTGACTAGGCGATCCGGCACCTAGCTGCGCTACGGGAGTGCACGGAGACGCTCCTATTGACGTGAATGGGGCGCGTGAGCGTCTCAGGCGCACGCGCATCCCAGCCCGGCCGCGATGGGGCGCCAGGGACGGAGCCACGATTAGCGTGGCTCCTTCTGTAGCTTAATTAGTCCATAAATACTTACCTTCTGCAGCAGTGCACCTGGCTCCTGCACCCCTCCCACCCTGTAACCCCCCCTAAACTCCTGCACCCCTCTGTTCCCTGCACTAGGCCCTTGCATCTCTCTGAGGCCCCCGCAACCCTCCGATAATAGTGATGTCACTAATTACAGATATAGGGGCTCATTTATCAATGAGTGATAAAACTCGTTGTGAATGATAAAACGTGTTGCAGATGATAAATGGCGCTTCAGCCAAACAGCTCCTAACTGTCTTGTTTGAAAAAGGACAGTTGGGAGCTGATTGGCTGGAGCACCATTTATCATACGCATGAGTTTTATCACTCGTTGATAAATAAGAACCATACTCATGTGTTTTTATGTGCTGTGTGAATTGTGTGAAGCGTTAGGACAGAATTACAGTGACATGTAAATGCGGTTTCTGCCGGTGTAATGTGTATTTATGACAGAAATAAAACGTGTGTATTGATCACTTGTGGCGTGCGCTCCACGGCTGGATTTTGTACTACGACGGATTACTGATAGTGCCGCTGACCACTAATAGGAAATCACATCTACAGTGATCGCTGTCAGACGCGTCACATAATGATGTCAGCGGTTCTCCTAATCGCTTTCAGGACAGCGGCGTCTGCGGGTTCTCACCGCAGTGACAACAGCACGGTGACACCTATAATACCGTACAGCACTAATACGGTGCTCCGGCTGCTGCGCACACAGATGCCTATTACAGCACTAATATCACGGTTTTTCCCGTGCCCCTCTGGAGGGCGTGAGAGGAAACATGGCCGCCATTGCGCAGATTTGCGCCCGTTATCTCATTTATACCTATTCTTATTATTGTTTAGTTTATGAAGTAATGAGATATTAGCAGCGCTGTAAATTGAGGGGCTCATGATACAAATTACATATAGCGCCTGATTCAGCGGGGGAAACTAATGCAGGTGTGACCGCGCCTCTATGCTAATGCCGCAGCCGATGGAATTCGTACAGAGACGCCCACTGGCTGCAGCGCTAATCTGCCACTTTGCATATTTAGACGCACCATCGGCTGGACATCAGTCGCACCATCGAACAGTGCCCCAGCCCTATGGAGGCGCAGTCGCTGGCCGCAATACAACTGCGTCCGTCCGGCTGGCCACCCCCCCGTCACCTCACAGGAACGCCCCACCAAAATTGCCTTTCTGCACCCAAATTCGCTCTGTGTCCACTGGCGGTAACCACCGGACTTAAAACATCAGCCGCTTGCGTCTGTCATCGCCACTGTGTTCTTCCCTGAATCAGACCCACAAGGTCATGAAGAAGATAAAGCCTGCCCAATTCAGCTTACGATCTAATAGGAGTGGGGAACACTTGGTTCATAATACAGTGCGGTAACAATAGCAGCTGCTGGTGCGGAAAGTCGCCTGGAATAGCCGGGGGAGGGGTCCTCCTTTAGTATAATGCTCGCCACTGTCATCCTGGAGGCTACAGAGGTCACCAGAGGAGGAAGACAGCGGTGGTGAGAGTTGCAGCAGCCCATAGAACAAATCTGACAGGGCATGAGCGGGCAATTCATATTCTTAGGTTCATTTGATTATAATTGAGGACCTGGGGGCAACAGTTTTTATCTCTTGCCCCAGGTGCAAACATTTCTATTAACGTCTCAGGTCCCACCATAGAGCAGCATCCAGTATGAAGAAAAAGAAAACGATTTTAGTAACACCTGGAATAACCATTGTCCAGTAATGGTTAACGACTATCGATGGTTTACTGATGGTCAACGGTTTTGCAATCGATGGCGGAGATCTGATGGGTCTCCACCTTTGATGGTAACCTCAAAGCGATGGTTTGGGGGGTTTTTCTGACTCAGGGAGCACAGAGCTTAGCCCCGAGCCCAGTTGCATCAGTTATCTTTGCTCCCTTGGCCTGTACATATGTAGGAACGGTATCCGGTTGATAGATCTACAGTACATTAAAAAGGGTTATAAAGGCTAATGTGATAGGAAGAACTGGTTGGGACCTGCTGTTTGCTACCACCTCGTCTCTCAGGGCAGTACAACATCCCGAGCTCATCAATCACCAATCACTGCCAGAGCTACAGTGACCTCTAGTGGGCAATAATAAGCAAGACATCTGAAACATAGAAACATAGAATTTGACGGCAGATAAGAACCACTTGGCCCATCTAGTCTGCCCCTTTTTTTTTATCCTTTAGGTAATCTCAACCCTTTTTGAACCTTAATTCTTTGTAAGGATATTCATATGCCTATCCCAAGCATGTTTAAATTGCTCTACAGTCTTAGCCTCTACCACCTCTGATGGGAGACTATTCCACTTATCCACTACCCTTTCTGTGAAGTAATTTTTCCTTAAATTTCCCCTGAACCTCCCCCCTCCAGTCTCAGTGTATGTCCTCGAGTTCTAATATTTATCTTCCTTTGAAGAATGTCTCCCTCCTGAACTTTGTTAAGACCCTTGATATATTTGAAAGTTTCTATCATGTCCCCCTTTCCCTTCTCTCCTCCAAACTATACATGTTAAGAATTTTCAGCCTTTCCGGGTACGTTTTGTGATGTAGGCCATGCACCATTTTAGTTGCCCTTCTTTGTACACTCTCTAATGTATTTATATCCTTCTGGAGATATGGTCTCCAGAACTGGACACAGTATTCCAGATGAGGCCGTACCAATGACCTATACAGTGGCATTATCACTTCTTTTTTCCTGCTACTGATTCCTCTCCCTATGCAACCAAGCATCTGACTTGCCTTTCTCATTGCTTTGTTGCATTGCTTTCCTGCCTTCAAGTCACTTGAAATAGTGACTCCTAAATCCCTTTCCTTCTCAGTAGTTTCCATTATAGTACCCTTGATACTATATTTAGCCTTTGGGTTTTTGAGACCCAAGTGCATGATTTTGCATTTTTTAGCATTAAACTGTAGTTGGCACGTTCTTGACCATTTCTCAAACCTAGCTAGGTCATCAATCATTTGTTTTACCCCTCCCGGTGTGTCTACCCTGTTGCATATCTTTGTATCATCTGCAAAAAGGCATACCTTCCCTTCAATACCATCTGCAATGTCACCAACAAAGATATTAAAGAGAACTGGACCAAGTACAGATCCCGGGGGTACTCCACTGGTAACATTTCCCTCCATAGATTGCACTCCATTAACTACAACTGTCTGTTTCCTATCCTGCAACCAGGTTCTTATCCATTTAACTGTTTTATAAACCACCCCCACGCTTTCAAGTTTATTTAGCAGTCTGCGATGTGGGACAGTGTCAAATGCCTTACTAAAGTCTAGATATGCTACATCTACAGCTCCCCCTTGATCTATTATTTTCGTCACAGAGTCAAAAAAGTCAATAAGATTTGTTTGGCATGATCTCCCACCAGTAAATCCATGCTGGTTTGGATCCTGTAAGTGGTTTGATTTAAGATATTCCACAACTCTTTCTTTTAATAGTTTTTCCATTACTTTCCCCACTACTGATGTAAGGCTTACTGGTCTGTAGTTACTTGCTTCTTCCTTGCTTCCACTTTTGTGCAGTGGAACTACATTCACTCTTTTCCAGTCCTCTGGAATGGCACCTGTATTTAGTGACTGGTTAAATAATTCTGTTAACGGTGTAACCAGCACATCTTTTAGCTCTTTGAGTATCCTTGGGTGTATCCCATCTGGTCCCATTGATTTATCCACTTTTAGTTGTGAAAGTTCTGTTAGGACCTTCTCCTCTGTAAATGTACTTTCATCTACCTTATTTTTATGAATGGCCTTGCAACTTAACTGTAACTAATTTTCTTTCCTGTACTATGATATTTGCCTGCGATCTGTATTTATCACACTTTACTGCCATTTAATAACACTAAATGGCAGCTGATTTACATACCTGTCATTATATTACATGTTACATAGAACACGCTCCACACAACTTTTGAAACTGAAGTTATTGCAGCGCTGAACTAAAATGCTGCCGTGATGTACGGGCTACATGCAACAGGGTCAGACAACCAGCAGGGGCCATATATAAGCTGGGTACACACTGGAGCGACAGGCATTAGTTCAGACATTGGAACAAATGCCCTTGAGCGGGGATTGCCTGTACACATTAGATGGAACGTTCATCTTCCGTCCTCCATTAGCATAAACAGTATCGCTAGGTTTGATGTGCAGCAACATTACTAGCGACCACGGGAGCGTGCAATCACCCATCCACAATGAGCAACGTAGGCGATTTATCGTTACAAAACGGCAAATCATCCCGGGAGGGAATATAGATTGAATTCCACTAGGTCAGGAGGTGACAGAAATCTTCGGCATATTATGTTATATAAGCAACATGTAAGCGCTGCATAAGAGACACCTGGTAATAATCTGCTTTTCTGTGCATACCGCTCACATCTGCTCTATATTTCTCTCTCCGGGCACAGATAAAGGGACATCCAGGCAGAAAAGAAGCATTTCCAAAATTGGAAAAAACAAAACAAAAATAACAGATGAATGCAATTAAATGAGATGATACAATCTTTTTAATGGATCAGACGCAATATCCCAGCTACTTCCTGCGCTAGTAGCAGTCAATAAATATTATTGTGCAAATGAAATGAAAAAGGCACAAGGTGACAGTCTTTGGTCTCTAGCACATCACAGCGGTCTCAGAAGTAAAGGCCATAAGAGAGATATATACATACAGGCATCTGTTATGGCAAGTTAAAAACAATAATGCGTATTATAAAATAGCTAATTTCATGAAGCTGAATCATTTTGTAAATGGACCTGAGGGAGGGCCCGATACGGTACCCTATAAAAACAAACTGGCCTATATTCTCCTGTCATAAACATTCTGTGTGCACATCACAGGCACTCTAAATAACTGCTACACGGATATAATCCAGCCAGTCCTGTGAGCAGGCACTAGGGGGCAGCACGTGGCCCGCTACATGCACTCAGTACAAGTCTGGGTTGTTACTACTCAGGAGGACGGGGTAGGCTGTCCCAATGTAGCGCCCGTGACGGTTCACAACCACCTGAAGCTCATACTCCTCCACTCGCACAACCTCTTTTGTGGTTTTTTCCTGGGACTTCAGGAACACAATGGTGTAAACGGCAAACTCAAATTCCGGACTGACGCCGATGAAGCTGCTCCCCACTGGTTTCACCATGTCCTTCCAGCTGAACTGCAGGTTCAGCACCTGGTCATCTTCGTCAGGCTGGAAGAGATACAAAGCCCCTGGTTACTTTAGTTCTGTATTGTAATGATCAATATAACCCCCACCCACCCCACCTGCCGGTTAATAGAACCTCATATGTCTGGACCCCCACTGTTCATGAAATACTTACTACCGCCATGGGCACTTACCTCAGGCCTTCTGCCACCAATTCTATAGTCCCATTTATGATACTACATCTACTAATTCATGCGTTTTGGAATTATTTTAGGCAACTCCACTCCAAGCTCCAGGGGATATATGATCCATCACCCTTACCCGGCTTTTCTGCTGACGACCCACAAAACCCTTGTAGTCTATGTTGTTGCGCTTCTCCTGTAGGTAGAATTGGACCCAGTTGTGAAGCCCCATGATCTCCTGTCCTCTCCTGGACTCCCCCACGAACACATGCTCAAAGCCACAAGAGTCATTTCTGCCGGGAAAAAAAAAATACATTAAAAAAAAATAAAAAAAAATGCTGTTCTGGAATTCCCCCTCTTCATTTCAAAATGAAACATTGTGACCACATATTGAAACTGAAATCTGCTAAACAAATATTTTAAACTGTGTAGTGGATGATGAATCCACTGTTTCATTGGCCAGTTTTAATGCCGTAGTTCCTCCTCCTTGGTGATGTCATGAGGCCAAGACGTTACGTACCGTGTTTTCCTCCAATGAGTCTATTTTGAATATACAGCAGTGTAACATGTGAATTTTAAAGGGTGTAAATCATATTGCTGTAGAACATTCACTAAACATGTTGCATTGCTGTAATAAATAAGATCATGCAATTAAACTTGTATTGTACTGTATTTATACTATACAGTGACCTGTGAAGATTAATGAAAGCTACGTTTACCCATGTTGTCCCTTTTATATTGGCTAATGGAGAAGACCGCTAAAACCAAAAGTTAGCTCAACAGGGGGCAGGGCTGTGGGTCTGGGGCACAGATGTGACCTACACCTGTCTTTTATGTGACATTTGGCACAAGTCGCATGGCGTGATGTGGAGGCTCTACCCCGAGGACCAATTAATAGAATTTCATACTTTCTCCTAAATTTAGCGTCGTATTCGGACTGTAGCCGAATATAGTGAATTAGGCGATTAATATTTTTGTCGCAGAAGAATTGGTATAAAATTATGTGCAGCTTAAACACAACAATGCGGGGCACGAGGCACGGTGTGGCTCAGACCTCTGCTTTTGCCTTTTTACACAGGTTACTGTCTAAGTCACACACACACAGCAGCAGCAGTGAGCAATGCCAATAAAACACATGTGAAAGTCTATGGAAAGACTCCTGGCGCTGGTCGATACATCATCCGTTCTATTGAACGCCCAATATATCGCGGGTCCGTCGGCCAGTGTGTACGAGTGATAGGTCTATGAATGCTATCGATCACAGAATATCACGACGGCCCTGCAGCAAAGCGGACGGACAATATATCTACCGATATTTTGGCGCATCGTGCTGTGTGTACGGTCAGTCAGCCGACCGCCCGTACACATGCTGCAGCAGCCGGCTGTAGCATGTAAACACCCGCCCAGTTCGTGACGTCGGTCCCAACGGATCGGGCAGTGTGTATGCTCAACACACTGCCCGATCCTCCTATATATACAGTATATCTGCAGATCAATAGATCTGCTTATGTATCTACTAGTGTGTACCCTGCATAAGTCGCAAAGTCTACGGCGCTCCAAATGGGGCTTATTATCACGATTTGAGGGCAGGTCTGTGTGTGGACACATATGTAACTGGACACCAGTGTGTTGTATTTACAGTGCAGGCTGCAGTGTTCTCAGGTAAGATGTGAATGTGTGTACTATTACAGCAGACCTGCGGAGGTATGATAGTCAGCGACTCAAGGGGCACAGCCAATAGGAAACTAGGAGAGGGAATAAGGACGTTTATATTTCCCTGGCACAGTGGCAGACAGTACATGGTGCAATATTGCTGCTCATTATAAACGTTGGCAGAGTCAAGGCTGCATCATGTGATACAGTCTTTTCTTTGGAATGTGGATAGTGAATATTTCTTTACTGCTCACAATATATAATATGGTGCAGTTAGGTAGATCTTTGGACAATAATGGGTTAATAACGACCGTAGATTATATTACAGTGCGCACATGTGCTCACCCGCTGCCGGGCTGCCTGCTGTAGAGCTGGAACCAGATGTTGTACAGTTGGGATTTAAAGTCTTTCAGGTTCGGTTTCGCCATATTTTTCTTGACCAAGTAATCATGTGCAATCTGAAACGCCAAAAGGGACAGCTGGGGTATTTGTGTCCCCGGCGTGTTAGCGGGGGTGGAGGACCACGGACAGACAGGGCACCGCTCACCTTCATCACTTTGGTTTCCAGAATTGCATCGAGGAAACGGTTCATCTCCGCCACTTCCTCCGCGGTCACTACTTCCGCCACGCCGGTGGACATCTCGTAGTTGTCCAGGAGAGAGATGAAGGCTGTGGATGGAGGCAGAATAAGGAGAGGAGTACTCTGCACCCTAATAAGCAATCACATCGCAGGACAGGATAGGCCGCACAGATACTAACATGGAGGTAATAGCGGCAGGCGAGGGTGTGGGGTTGAGAACACTGATAAACTATTTATAGGAAGGAGGATTTCATGGTCCCCCTACTACTTATGGCAGAAGTTCATGTGGCTGCTGCAGGAAATGTAAGTAAGAGGGGGATCTGGGGTGACTACCCACAATTCTTGCGTACAGCAAAGCCACCATCTCACAGTAATGCACCACGTGGATTGTGAAGTCAGTGCAGCTTAACCGACTAAAATGTTAGCTTTTTGGCCCATATGAGAGCCAATTAGGGCTTTGCCGAAACAGAGGAGCAGTTTGTAGTGAACTTTACTTTCTACTGTGGTTGTAGTAGACAGTCAGGGTAACAAATGTATATTACTTGCTATATAGAACAAAAATTCTATTTTATCTTTTTTCTTGCATTAAGGAAGATATTTCACATGTGACGAATGGTAATAGCATGGAGCAATGACCGCTGTGGCTGGCCACCTCTGACTGGTAGGAGGAGATCACATTAAGGGGCGAGAGATCAATAAGGTAGCACAGAGTTAAATGCAAAGTCATCTACGGAGCATCTTTTGAACACGCTGAGAATTTACGACCGTCTTGTGTCCAGCTGCGTGCCGGGACCACTGAGGATGGGAACCGTCAGGAGAGACAAAAGAAATCAATAAACTTGGGAGAAGAAAGAATAGATAATAGGCCGAGTACAAGGACCTCCTCGTACAAGGAATGTAATCCTATCAGGTCTATCTAAAAGGATCAAAGACATCAGTGAGTTGGCATGGGTTAGACTACAACAAGCCGAATCCTCACAGGCTCTACAGAGGACAAATTCATACCGATAGGTTTCCCGGTGACCAGGTTAGAAGAATTTACACTCACGAGATCTCAGAGTATTAACCCTTGTTTGTTTAGCTGCTCGGAATGTAAAGGCGCAGAGATTGATTACACCAGCTGGAGGTCTCCCATCCAGTAATGGCCAACGCGTTTCTCCATGGATCCAACAGCAAACAGAAAAACGCACCAGCTTCCTACACATCTGGAACTTGGTCTATTTAGGCCTCAGAGCCTCTCAGTATAATCTACATAGAATGGTGTAGTCAGATAATTGAGGAACTTCAACGGAACACTTAGCTGCAGTCCCATCTTACTCCAGTCCTCAGCCACAGATCAGACCACATAATTAGGGTGGCCAATCCCAGGATCAGGATCGGTGGGATCCCGGGATTTAGGCCTAAAATTGGGCAAGATTCAATCCCGGGATTGGAGCTTCCAATCCTGGGGATTTTGGAATTAGAAAGCCCCCATGGTTTTTCAATGTCAGACAGAGGCTCAGATGCTGCCCAGTTACACCCCCCCCCCCCCCGTATGTCTGAGTATCTGATCGTATCCCTGCAAAATGTTGCGCGGCTACGATCGGGTCTGAATTAGGCCCAATATAACAAAGAGAATAGTAAATGGGGAGATCTCACCTGCAAATGTTTTTCGGCTCTTCAGCTTCTCCTCATCAACAAACTGGAACAGAGGACAATGGGCGCTGTCCCGGGCCTTATTGCTCCCGGCTGGAACGTACCCGGCCTTTCCCTAAAGCGGAAGCACTTGGATCAGTGAGTTACATACAGACATAGACACATCTAAGGCAACTCTGCCTGATGATACAAACACATGGCTGAAAAGGAGGACGCTACACAGATAAAACAATGTATTTAGTAAAAGTTGCAAGAGGGCATATAACAAGCAAAACAAAGTAATACAAAGGTGTAAAACCCCTTTAGGCAAGTCTCATTCCCATTTAACCCTTTATGACCCATTGCATGTTTTCGGTGTATCCCAGTGATGACACTGGTACAGCAGATGAATGAGGCCCTAGGAACGCCTACATTTGTTATTTATTTTTTTTACCTTTAAATTGTTTAAATATTTTTTAGAACATTTTTATTACATTATTGTTAGATAAAATGATTATTTAAATATTATTACAATTTTTTTTTTTTTTGTAATGTCCATATAAATGGACAAGGGGTCATAAAGGGTTAAAACAATTGGTGTTTTCACTTTTTTTTATTACACTGGCACTAAGGTCTAAAAATACCCTGAGCGTGGTAATTATACACACCTGCGTCAGGGTATAGAAACACTACGCTGTAAGCTTACGTCAAACATCTTATTTAACAGTGTCTGACTGAATGGATGGGATTAGATTTTGGGAGCACTGGCTCAACCCACGCGACGGCTTCCTCTAGCCTGCGTACCTGGACCGAGATGCGGTAATCTTTGCCAGGGACCATGCGATTCTCATCTGCGTCCCAGAGTTGATTGAAGAGTTTGGAAAGTTCATGATTCAAATTATCCCTATGGGGAGAGAAAACCAGAACAGGCCAGAGGTCAAAGCGGTGACAGAGATCTTATCGTCATCCCCCTCCGCTCTTGATATAAACATAAGAGCGCGCCAATACAAGGACACATCTGACACTGCCGCATTCACCGCCCACCAGTGAGCCCAGTTAGAAGGAGATGCTGTAAAACATCATATATTATCATCCGTGGCGCAAAGTTATAACACACTGAATAACAACTTACAGTATGTGTAGATTGGTTTCATATATTTGTGATCAAGGCACAAATGGCGACAAACTGTGCAGGACAACTGCGCCAATTCCCACCATCGCCTTGAACATTGGCTCGGAACGGTCATTTTTCCATCATGGTTCAACTTGTGATAAGGACATTTACTAAAAGCCACTTATTGGAACTTACGTGTTATACTTTGGATCTATACTGGTAGAATAACTCATTGAAGTATCTCCATCAATAATATTTTGTAATTACATTAATTAACAGGGATGTTAGACTTTTATTTGACAGCTGCAGACAATCCTGATTTATGACAAAGGGGTGTGGCCTGAACTGGGAATGGGTGTGGCTTGGTGGGTCACAGCATGTTGGTAGGTGTGCAGCAGGTAAGTCACTTTCCCTACGTTTCCTTTATATCATACCTAGGGCTTACAAAAAGATCATCTTTCCCCCATACAGGTTACTTTCATCTATTGGTATGTCCGTGTCCTTATGACACTTTTACTAATCATACTGTTTTATCTTTCCGACTGTCATCTGTGCTTTTCATCCATGTCCTTATATCAACAAGGAGAGTTGCTGGAATAAGGCCTAAAGCTGCTCAATAGACGACACAACTGCATCTAATGCAGGGAGCCCAAGAATAAACCCTTTGTCTGATTACCAAAAAAATACATATTCGAAAAAGAACAGAAGAGACAGCATCAGCATACAGCGACGCACACATGCCAACAATACAGAAGCAGAGCTGACAATCTAAATGATGCTAACAGAGGAGGAGAAGGGGCCTCTGAATGACCTGTATGTTACAGCGGTGAGCGTGCTTACTCTGCAGGATACGTACAGTAAAGCTGCTGGATAAGCCAATCGCTGCTATAAATTACAGTGCGGACATGCACTTCCTTTGTGTAGGGTTCCAGGGCATATACCGTATACTGTAAAGCACCACTACCCCATAGCATGCCTCTGTGGCCTGATCTTAGGGGGTTCAAACCCTCACTGCTATTTACTGGCAAGAACCAAAACCAGGTCTTACAGCAAAGTGAGTGCACTCCAGGGAATCATACACGAGGGTCATCAGAAGGGGGGACTCGGGCAGAATACAAAAGGAAGAGATAGAGGGGTAATGGAGAAAGAGAGAGCAGTAACAGAGAGAGAGAGAGGGAGAGAGAGAGAACACCGCGAGAAGGAGAGGGATCTGATAGAGGAGAAAGGGGGGGTTAAGGAGAGAGAGGCTGTGGAAGACCTGGGATAAAGGAGGAGGAGCGCAGAAGACCTGGGGAAAAGAAGGCGGAGCGCAGAGGACCTGGGGAAAAGAAGGCGGAGCACAGAAGACCTGGGGTAAAGAAGGAGGAGCGCAGAAGACCTGGGGTAAAGAAGGAGGAGCGCAGAAGACCTAAGGTAAAGAAGGAGGAGCGCAGAAGACCTGGGGTAAAGAAGGAGGAGCGCAGAAGACCTGGGGTAAAGAAGGAGGAGCGCAGAGGACCTGGGGTAAAGAAGGAGGAGCGCAGAGGACCTGGGGTAAAGAAGGAGGAGCGCAGAAGACCTGGGTTAAAGAAGGAGGAGCGCATAGGATCTGGGTTAAAGAAGGAGGAGCGCAGAAGACCTGGGGTAAAGAAGGAGGAGCGCAGAAGACCTAAGGTAAAGAAGGAGGAGTGCAGAAGACCTGGGGTAAAGAAGGAGGAGCGCAGAAGACCTGGGGTAAAGAAGGAGGAGCGCAGAAGACCTGGGGTAAAGAAGGAGGAGCGCAGAAGACCTGGGGTAAAGAAGGAGGAGCGCAGAAGACCTGGGGTAAAGAAGGAGGAGCGCAGAAGACCTAAGGTAAAGAAGGAGGAGCGCAGAAGACCTGGGGTAAAGAAGGAGGAGCGCAGAAGACCTGGGGTAAAGAAGGAGGAGCGCAGAAGACCTGGGGTAAAGAAGGAGGAGCGCAGAAGACCTGGGGTAAAGAAGGAGGAGCGCAGAAGACCTGGGGTAAAGAAGGAGGAGCGCAGAAGACCTGGGGTAAAGAAGGAGGAGCGCAGAAGACTTGGGGTAAAGAAGGAGGAGCGCAGAAGACTTGGGGTAAAGAAGGAGGAGCGCAGAAGACCTGGGGTAAAGAAGGAGGAGCGCAGAAGACCTGGGGTAAAGAAGGAGGAGCGCAGAAGACCTGGGGTAAAGAAGGAGGAGTGCAGAAGACCTAAGGTAAAGAAGGAGGAGCGCAGAAGACCTGGGGTAAAGAAGGAGGAGCGCAGAAGACCTAAGGTAAAGAAGGAGGAGCGCAGAAGACCTGGGGTAAAGAAGGAGGAGCGCAGAAGACCTAAGGTAAAGAAGGAGGAGCGCAGAAGACCTGGGGTAAAGAAGGAGGAGCGCAGAAGACCTGGGGTAAAGAAGGAGGAGCGCAGAAGACCTGGGGTAAAGAAGGAGGAGCGCAGAAGACCTGGGGTAAAGAAGGAGGAGCGCAGAAGACTTGGGGTAAAGAAGGAGGAGCGCAGAAGACTTGGGGTAAAGAAGGAGGAGCGCAGAAGACCTGGGGTAAAGAAGGAGGAGCGCAGAAGACCTGGGGTAAGGGCAGGCGAATATGAGGAAGGGAGAGGATTGAGGACAGAGTGACAGGTCACTAGGCCCTATGCTCTACACCAGATGACAGCGATGGAGAGATAATGGGGGGGGGGGGGGGGTTTGATGCAACATAATAGGAGCGGACAGCTCACACCAAACTGCTGACCCAACCTGCAGGTGGAAACGCTTTTTTCAAAAACTGTTGGGCTGCCAAACCCACCCGACCTGTCCGAAAAGAGACAGCGAGGATCAGAGAAAAGGAGACCGGACGAGGGCATGAAGGATGGAGACTGCTCAGTCTGCAGAACGCTCCGCCTGATGACATGAGCACATTCCGCACAATGTATTTTGCAGAGCTTTGTCGCTATAACACATCCAAGTACTACAGGGGCTGGCAGAGGCCTCATCAGAGCTCTCACAGTACCCTGCTCCCCGGCGTGGTCTCATAGCACCACGCTCTGCCAGGCCACAGATATATATATATATATATATATTACACATACATACATACATACACACACACATATATATATATATATATATACACATACACACACACACATACACAGTGTACTAACAGATATACACACACACACATACAGGACCATACCTGGGGGTCCGGGCACACATGGGAAAGTGAATGACTTGACATCACCCCCCCACCCCCAATTATCCGTATAATAATATTTGCTTAGAACTTGCCCATCCGTGCTGTATGGGGAATATTGCCCGTGAAAACGTAAAATATAGCCAGAGGTGTAGCATACATTAGGAGGAGATACAACAGTGGTCTGTAGGGGAAACTAGGAGGATGAGTCAGTGGCATCCTCTCCAGGGTGTTGGGCAGGGAGGATGGGAAAGTGAGGGGGCAGGAGAGGTGAAGTAGTATACGGGGGGAGGATGGAGGGGTATTATGTGAGGCCTTGTAGGATATATGCAAACATGGTGCAAATTATAGTGTCAGGGAGAGTGTAGGTGTTAGCAGAATGCACAGCAAGAATTTGAGGGGGGCGTGTCATATTCTGGCCAAAGGGAGTGTCTATCTCAACCTATGGGTGTATCTATTGTCACTCCTGAGTGTGTCCTGAAATATACTGCCCCCTGTAATAATAGGATTTTAATTACCTACCGGTAAATCCTTTTCTCGTAGTCCATAGAGGATACTGGGGTCCACATTAGTACCATGGGGTATAGACGGGTCCACTAGTAGCCTTGGGCACTTTAAGAAATTAATAGTGTGGGCTGGCTCCTCCCTCTATGCCCCTCCTACCAGACTCAGTCTAGAAACTGTGCCTGAGGAGACGGACATACTTTGAGAGAAGGATAGATAAGGAAAGTGGTGAGATTACGAACCAGCACACACAACCAAGAGGAAACCAGGGTAACCAAACTTGAACAGGAACAGCAACGGCTGAACCAACAACAATACTTAATGAAGTTACAGTGCAGGAACAACGAAGCACTGGGTGGGCACCCAGTATCCTCTACGGACTACGAGAAAAGGATTTACCGGTAGGTAATTAAAATCCTATTTTCTCTTGCATCCTAGAGCAGGGGTTCTCAAACTCGGTCCTCAAGGGCCCACACAGTGCATGTTTTGCAGGTAACCCAGCAGGTGCACAGGTGTATTAATTACTCACTGACACATTGTAAAAGGTCCACAGGTGGAGCTCATTATTTCACTTGTAATTCTGTGAGGAGACCTGCAAAACATGCACTGTGTGGGGTCCTGAGGACCGAGTTTGAGAACCCCTGTCCTAGAGGATACTGGGGTCCACATTAGTACCATGGGGATGTACCAAAGCTCCCAAACCGGGTGGGAGAGTGCTGAGGTTCCTGCAGAACAGAGTTACCAAACTGAAGGTCCTCAGAGGCCAAAGTATCGAACTTGTAGAACTTAGCAAACGCGTTCGAACCTGACCAAGTAGCTGCTCGGCAAAGCTGTAAAGCCGAGACACCCCAGGCAGCCGCCCAGGAAGAACCCACCGACCTAGTAGAGTGGGCTTGTACAGATCCTGGAACCGGCAAACATGCCGTAGAATAAGCATGCTGGATAGTAAGACTGATCAAGCGTGCAATTGTCTGCTTTGAAGCAGGACATTCAATTTTATTGGGATCATAGAGAACAAACAGCGAGTCCAATTTTCTGTGACAAGCTGTCCGCTTCACATAGATCTTCAACGCCCCCGCAACATCCAAGGTTTTTGAAGTAGCAGAGGTGTCCGTAACCACCGGAACCACAATAGGTTGGTTGATATGAAACGCAGACACCACCTTTGGAAGAAATTGCTGACGAGTTCTGAGTTCAGCTCTATCTTCATGAAAAATTAAATAGGGGCTTTTGTGAGACAATGCCCCCAGCTCCGACACACGTCTTTCCGAAGCCAAGGTCAACAGTGTGACGGCCTTCCATGTAAGGAACTTGACGTCAACGTCCTCCAAAGGCTCAAACCATTCCGATTGCAGGAACTGCAACACCACGTTGAGATCCCAAGGTGCCGTAGGAGGCACAAAGGGCGGTTGGACGTGCAGAACACCCTTCAAAAATGTCTGAACCTCCGGGAGAGAAGCCAATTGTTTCTGGAAGAAAATGGATAAAGTCGAAATCTGGACTTTTAAGGAGCCCAAACGTAGGCCCACATCCACTCCTGACTGCAGAAAAAGGAGAAAACGTCCCAGTTGAAACTCCACCGCAGGAAATTTCCTGTTCTCACACCAAGAGATGTATTTTTTCCAAATACGGTGGTAATGCTTAGACGTTACCCCCTTTCTGGCTTGGATCAAGGTTGGAATAACCCTGTCCGGGATCTTTTTCCGGGCTAGAATTTGACGCTCATCCTCCATGCCGTCAAACGTAGGTGCGGTAAGTCGTGAAAGACGAACGGCCCCTGTTGTAGAAGATCCTCGCGAAGAGGTACAGGCCACAGGTCCTCTAGGAGCATCTCCAGTAAATCCACGTACCAGGCCCTTCTTGGCCAGTCCGGAGCAATGAGAATTGCTTGAACCTTATCCCATTTTATTCTTTTGAGAATTCTTGGGATCAATGGAAGAGGTGGTAACACGTACACCATCTGGTAGACCCATGGAGTCACCAGAGCGTCCACCGCCTGTGGGTCTCTCAACCTGAAACAATACCGCTTGAGCTTCTAGTTGAGATGAGAGGCCATCATGTTGACTTGTGGAATTCCCCACCGATGTGTCAAGTACCCGAACACCTCCGGGTGAAGGCCCCACTCTGCTGAGTGGAGGTCGTGCCTGCTGAGGAAGTCCGCTCCCCAGCTATCTACTCCCGGAATGAAGATTGGCGACAACGCCACAGCGTGTCTTTCTGCCCAGAGAAGAATCCTTGTTACCTCTGACATTGCTGCTCTGCTCTTCATTCCGCCCTGTCGGTTTATGTACATTACCGCCGTCACATTGTCCGACTGAACCTGAATGGTGTGATCTTGAAGAAGATGTGATGCCTGTAGAAAAGCATTGTAGATGTCCCTTAGTTCCAGAATGTTGATTGGAAGAATGGTTTCCTGACTTGACCATTTTCCTTGGAACTGTTCCCCTTGGGTGACTGCTCCCCAACCCCTAAGGCTTGCGTCTGTGGTTAGCAGAATCCAATTTTGAATCCTGAACCTTCGGTCCTCGGTCAGGTGAGAAGTCTGAAGCCACCACAGAAGAGAAATCTTGGCTTTTTGGCTACAGACGTATCCGCTGGTGCATGTGAAGATGCGATCCGGTCCAGATCCAGCTGGAAGGGCCTTGCGTGAAACCTTCCGTACTGCAGTGCCTCGTAAGAGACTACTATCCTTCCCAGAAGGCGAATGCATAGATGCACCGATATCCGGGTTGGTTTTAGAACATCCCGCACCATCGACTGGATTACCAATGCCTTTTCCAATGGAAAGAATACCTTCTGTGCCTCCGTATCCAGTATCGGGGGTCATTCCGAGTTGATCGCTAGCTGAAAATGTTCGCTGCGCAGCGATTTAAGTACAAAAATGGCACTTCTGCGCATGCGGCGCAATGCGCACGCGCGACGCACTTTCACAATGGCCGATGTAGTTTCACACAAGGTCTAGCGATGCTTTTCAGTCGCAATGGCCGCCGCAGAGTGATTGATATGAAGTGGGCGTTTCTGGGTGGCAATTGACCGTTTTCAGTGAGTATTCGGAGAAATGCAGGCGTGCCAGGAAAAACGCAGGCGTGGCTGGGAGAACACAGGGCGTGTTTGTGACGTCAAATCCGGAACTGAATGGTCTGAAGTGATCGCAAGCGCTGAGTAGGTCTGGAGCTACGCTAAAACTGCAATTTTTTTTTTGTAGCCGTTCTGCGATTGAAGCGATCGTACTATTGCAAAGCTAAGATACACTCGCAGTGGGCGGCGGCTTAGCGTTTGCACGCCAGCGAAAATCAGCTAGCGAGCGACCAACTCGGAATGACCCCCATCATCCCCAGGAACGGAAGCCTACGCGTTGGTTCCAGGTGAGATTTTGTCAGGTTCAGAATCCACCCGTGATCCTGGAGTAATCGTGTTGAGAGGGCAATATTGTTTAACAACCTCTCCCTGGAAGGTGCTTTTATCAGCAGATCGTCCAGGTATGGTATTATGTTCACTCCTTGCTTGCGGAGGAGAAACATCATCTCTGCCATTACCTTAGTGAACACCCTTGGTGCCGTGGAGAGGCCAAATGGCAGGGCCTGGAACTGGTAGTGACAGTCCTGTAATGCAAACCTTAGATAAGTCTGAAGAGGTGGCCAAATCGGAAAATGAAGGTACGCATCCTTGATATCCAGAGACACTGGGAATTCCCCCTCCTCCAGACCTGAGATCACTGCTCTCAGATACTCCATCTTGAATTTGAACACCCGTAAGTACGGGTTCAGTGACTTGAGGTTTAAAATGGGCCTTACCGAACCATCCAGTTTCGCCACCACAAACAGGTTGGAATAATAACCCTTGTTTTGCAAGAGAGGCGGAACTGGAACAATGACCTGAGTCCATACCAGTCTTTGAATTGCCGCCTGTAAATTCATGCTTGCTTCTGGAGAAGCTGATAAGCCTGATTTGAAGAATCTGTGAGGTCCTGAAACTCCAGTCTGTAGCCCTGGGCGATAAGATCTTTGACCCAGGGATCCAGGCATGACGTTGCCCATAGTGACTGAGATATCTTAATCGGGCTCCCTCCTGCCTGTCTTCCAGGCAGTGTGGTCCACCATCATGCTGAAGGCTTTGAGGAAGCAGAACTGGAGGTCTGTTCCTGTGAACCTGCAGTTGCAGGTTTTCTGGGTCTACCTCTATTGCCTTTGAAGGCTGTAGAAGAACCTTTGGATTTATTTTTAAATTTTGCTGTCCGAAAGGACTGCAGAGTTGGAGCAGAGTAGGTTTTCCTAGCTGGGGGTGCTGCGGAAGGAAGGTATGTAGACTTACCCGCCGTAGCCTTGGATATAGACGTTATGGTAAGAACTTACCGTTGATAACGTGATTTCTCCTGTGTCCACAGGTATCCACAGGATAACACTGGGATATGCCGGAGCGACAGCGGAAATGGCACCAAACGGTCACAAGCTTTCTGGCCTCCCAAGATGCATCGGGCCTCCTCCATATAATCCCGCCCACTGACTCAGTCAAATCAGTTGTTTCCACAGCAATTTAGGCAGGAGCATCAGGTAGAACCCTATTTAGGCGATAAGAACACACATGCACACCCTTCCATACAAGAGGGAAGAGGTTTAGTGATTGTCAAGATCCTCAAATCAGGTGCGTCAGGGTGGGACCCCTGTGGATACCTGTGGACACAGGAGAAATCACGTTATCAACGGTAAGTTCTTACCATAACGTCTATTTCTCTGGCTGGGTCCACAGGTTATCCACAGGATAACATTGGGATTCCCAAAGCCATTTTTAGTGGTGGTGACGCTCCTGATTAGACAGGAGAACCTTTCGCCCGAATTCAGCGTCATGAGAGGCAAAAGTATCCATGGCATAATGTCTAATGAAAGTGTTAATGGAAGACCATGTGGCTGCCTTACAAATCGTTTCTGCTGAAGCACCATGTTGTGCTGCCCATGAAGGACCTATCTTACGTGTAGAATGTGCAGAGACATTAGCCGGAGTAGGGAGATGAGCATGAGAATAAGCTTCTGAAATGACCATTCGGAGCCATCTTGCCAGCGTCTGTTTACTAGCAGGCCATCCTCTTCTATGAAATCCGTAGAGAAAGAAGAGAGAATCTGTCTTTCTGATGGCACTAGTACGATCTACGTAGATTCTTAATGCACGGACCACGTCCAGCGACGCTTCTCCCGCAGAAAGTCCCGATACCTGAAAAGCTGGGACTACAATCTCTTCGTTAAGGTGAAATTTTGAAACCACCTCCGGAAGATAACCAGATCTAGTTCTGAGAACTGCCTTATCTGGAAAAAAGATCAGAAAAGGAGACTTACACGACAGTGCTTCTAAATCTGACACTCTTCTAGCTGACGCCATTGCCAGTAGAAAGAGAACTTTAGCCGTCAACCATTTAAGATCTGCTCTCTTAAGAGGTTCAAACGGAGGTCCCTGAAGGATTTTAAGAACCAGATTCAAATCCCAGGGAGCTGCAGGAGGAACAAATGGAGGTTGAATATGTAAAACTCCCTGAAAGAAAGTACGTACATCCTGTAAGTCAGCAATCTTTCTCTGAAACCATACAGTTAATGCTGATACTTGAACTCTCAAGGAAGCTACTTTTAACCCCTTATCCAATCCTGCTTGAAGAAAATCCAAAATCCTGGATACTTTAAAAGATCTTGGATCCAAACTTCTTTCACTACACCAATGAATATAGGCTTGCCATATTCGATGATAAATACGAGCTGAAGAAGGCTTTCTTGCTCTAAGCATAGTTTGAATTACTGGTTTTGAAAATCCTCTTGACTTTAGGATAGAGGTCTCAATAGCCACGCCGTCAAAGCTAGACGATCCAGATGGCTGTGATAACAAGGCCCCTGCATTAGCAGATCTGGACGTTGAGGGAGCAGTATTGGAGCCTCCACGGACATCCTTAGTAGATCTGTGTACCAATGCCTTCTGGGCCAAGCTGGAGCTATTAGAATTATGGCTCCCTTTGCTTGCTTTATTTTCCTCACTACCCTGGGTAACAGGGAGATTGGAGGAAACAGATATGCCAGATGAAATTCCCAATTCACTAACAGTGCGTCTACAAGGACCGCTCCGTGATCCTTTGTTCTTGATCCGTATATTGGAACTTTGTTGTTCAGACGAGAAGCCATGAGATCTATCTCTGGTAGACCCCATCTGTTCACTATAGTCTGAAACACTTCTGGATGTAATGCCCATTCGGTTTCCTGAATGGTGTGTCGACTGAGAAAATCCGCTTCCCAGTTCAGTACTCCTGGAACAAACACTGCTGACAATGCTGGAAGATGGAGCTCTGCCCACCTTAGTATGGGGGTAATTCCAAGTTGATCGCAGCAGGATTTTTGTTAGTAAATGGGCAAAACCATGTGCACTGCAGGGGAGGCAGATTTAACATGTGCAGAGAGAGTTAGATTTGGGTGGGGTGTGTTCAATCTGCAATCTAATTTGCAGTGTAAAAATAAAGCAGCTAGTATTTACCCTGCACAGAAACAAAATAACCCTCCCAAATCTAACTCTTTCTGCACATGTTATATCTGCCTCCCCTGCAGTGCACATGGTTTTGCCCATTTGCTAACAAAAATCCTGCTGCGATCAACTTGGAATTACCCCCTATGTGAGTTACTTCCTCCATCAGTCTTTTGCTGTGAGTTCCTCCCTGATGATTGAGGTACGCTACTGCTGTTGCATTGTCTGAGCGGATCTGGACTGGTCTTCCTTGCAGACTGTCCTTTGCCTGAACTAGAGCCATATATATGGCCCTTATTTCCGACAGATTTATTGGCAGGTGACTTTCCCTTATGGTCCATTTTCCCTGGAACCAAAGACTTTCGAGCACTGCTCCCCAGCCCTGAAGACTGGAATCTGTTGTCAGGACTTGCCATTCCTTTATCCAAAAGGGTCTCCCCTTGTTTAAATGGTCTGTCTGTAGCCACCACGCTAGAGACCTTTTTACATTTACTGGAACCTTTATCATCTGCTTTTTCATCGTTTGATGATTCCCGTTCCATTTGATCAGAATAATGTGCTGCAATGGTCTGGAGTGGAATTGCGCATATTCCACCATGTCGAAGGTTGATACCATCAGACCCAACAGTCGCATTGCTGCATGGACTGACATTGTCTGGGCGTGCAACGCTTCCTGAGCCATGACCTGCACCTTGACTATCTTTTTCTCTGGTAAGAGAACTTTCTGTAGGTCTGAATCCAATATGGCCCCCAAATGAACCATCCGCTGTGACGGATTCAGAGACGACTTTTCCCAATTTATGAGCCACCCGGGTCTCTGTAAACAAACTATTGTCTTTTGAAGATGGCTCAAAAGTACATCCTGCGAATGTGCTAGGATTAACAGGTCGTCGAGGTATGGGAATATTCTTATCCCCTGTTTGCGCAGACAAGCTGCCATAACCACCATGATCTTGGTAAACACCCTGGGTGCCCGAAGGGCAGAGCTTGGAAATGAAAATGTTCCTGGAGGATAGCAAACCTGAGGTAACACTGATGCGACAGTGCTATAGACACATGTAGGTAAGCATCCCGTACATCCAGAGATACCATGTAATCTCCCGGTTCCATAGCCAATATTATGGAGCGTAACGTCTCCATGTGGAACTTTGGGATCCAAATGTATTTGTTCAGCATTTTCAGACAGAGAATTGGTCGATATGACCCATTTGGCTTCTGGATTAGAAATAGATTGGAGTAAAACCCCTGTCCCCTTTGTGATGGAGGAACTGGGACTATCACACCTGACTGCAGTAATTTTTGGACTGCTTCTTGCAGGGCATTGGCCTTCGACTCTATACGAGACGGGCTGGTGCAAAAAAATCTTTGAGGAGGCTGCCTCCTGAATGGGAACCCATACCCCTGAGATACTACCTTCTGCACCCAAGCATCTGCTGTTGACTGTTGCCATATGTGTGCAAAATGAAGGAGTCGGCCCCCAACCCTGGAATCCTCCAGGCGGAGGCCCGTCTCTTCAGGCTGACGGTTTCTGTTCAGGTTTGGAAGCTGGCTTTTTGCTAGCCCACTGCTTCCTACCCCTGGATTTAAACTGGGGTTGCTTAGGCTCCTCTTCAGCTTTCGCTTTGCTTTGCCAACAAAAAGAGCGAAATTTTAAACCCTTAGATTTAGGGTTATAGGTAGCCGGAAATCTGACCTTTTTCGATTCAGCCTCTGATTCTAGGATATCCGATAAAGGTTTTCCAAATAATATATTACCAACAAAAGGCAATGCTTCCAATTCTTTCTTGGATTCCGCATCTGCCTTCCAGGTACGTAGCCAGACTGCTCTGCGAGCGACTACGGTCAAGGCTGAAGCTTTAGAAGCAACTGTACCTACATCAATTGCTGCTTCTTCCAAATAGTGGGCAGATTGTCTTAAACGACAAAAACGATCCTCTTGCTCCCTAGTAGGGGAAGGGATGTCATTCTCTAGTTCCTCTATCCATTCGCCCATTGCCTTTGCTACCCAGGCCGAAGCCATAGCAGGTCTTACCACTGCTCCTACTAGAGAAAATATATTTTTCAAAAGGCTATCTACCCTTCTGTCTGTGACATCATTTAGTGAGGTAGATGACAGTGGTAAAGCAGATTTATGCACGAGTCGCAGAACATGTGCATCTACTTTTGGAGGAACTTCCCTTTTTGAACAATCCACAGCTGGAAATGGATAATAAGAATCCCATCTTTTAGGAATCTTATACTTTTTACTGGGCGCCGCCCAAGACTCATCCATCATTTCCGTCAGCTCATCTGACGCTGGGAATTCAGCTTTCACTGATTTTGTTCGTTTAAATATAGGTGCTTTAGCTTTTAACACTGTCTTGGCTGGCTCTTCCAACGAGAGAACAGCCTTCACAGCATTAATAAGTTCAGCTACTGATCATCATACGGAGTATTCGAATCTATTGTATCATCATCCGATGTATCATCTTGTGTAGTCTGCCACATAGACGTATCTGTTTTAGTCTTACCTGTCCCTTGGTTGCTTGTAGAGGCTACTGGAACCAAGCCATAGCAAGGGAGCTGCATGTATGGGTTCATAGTGTAACCTAACCCTTGAGGTGGTGCTACGGGAGTTAACCTGTCCGCTATAGAAGATAGAGTCTTTGCGAACATATTCCATGGTGGCTCTGTTGGTGGTTGAACCAACTCCTGTTTTTTACTTCGCTAAAAAGCGAAACAGTTTGTACACAAACCCTCATAAGTGACTAATTGATTCATATCAATTACCCCTGACTTACAAGATAAGCATGTTAGGGCTGTAGGAGTGCTTGATAAATTCTCCTCATCACTTTTGCCGCTCACAGACATGGTAATAATCTGTTATTGACTACACAATTTGTGACTGAAAATCACCCTATATGTCAGTATATAGAGGTGAGATCAATCTGACCACAGTGCACCTGATTTGAGGGTCAGAACAGGACTGACATTACACAGAAAAGTCAGCACACATACTAGCAGTCAGTCACACGTTAAAGCATTAGACATTGCCATATGAGAATACAACCTCCATAACAACTTATACATAAGTAGGAAAATTGTACTTCTGTTTTTAACTGGTTCTTTTTTCTAACATAACATGCAGAAAACACAGTAATATACAGGTCTCATATGCAATAAGTACTAAAAATTAGCAATTCATACTAACAAGTAGAGAGAATTTTTAGTACTGTATAACCTGCCTCCAGAGAGCGGGATACAGGGAGACTCACCACACTTCCATATCCAAGCAAAGACGCTCGTAAGACGCTGAGTGGATTCAGACGCTACTGATGTACACTACCGCCTGATAACGGACACGGTCGCTCACTGACTGACACGGACGCTGAGCGACTTCCACGTGTATGCAGACGCTAAGGCCTGCGACTCGGTTTGGGCGGGATCTTTAGTGTACACTAGAGATCTAGTGTCTAAGCTGCGACCGAGTACCCTCGTGGTAGCGTCTGAGACGGAAGTGAGGTCATTCAGTTCATGAAACGAGAGATGCGCAGAAACTGGCCATGAACTCGGAGGAGGGGCGGCCAGGAGAGCGTCTGAATCCCCCTGTTAGCTTAAACTCCCAGGATCGCGGCCTCAACCTAGTCCTGGCGCCTATGATCCCTGGAGCGTAGCGCTATCACACACGAGATGTTCGGCGCATCAACACACTGTTTGTAGTCTACACCAAATCAGGGTAGCTGTGTCCTGACCCCTCTAGTAAGAGGAAGTCCATAGACTCACCGTCTCCCCATGCTCCGGCCACAGCCTGGTTACGTCTGCTGGACCTGCTAGAACATCAGACACAGACGCCCGTCGAGACAGCACTAATACCCGAGGGTAAGTGTTGTAGCGACCCGGTGGGGAGTTGTTGGAGCGACTCTTTCTAATATGCGTTTAAGACGCTTGTTAAGAGAAGTCGCTCAAAAGAATATAGTAAGTCTATAAAAATAAAATAATAAAAGCTTGAGGCTGCTCTCACAGCAGCCCTGTGACCATGCGGCTTCCTGCCGCACCAAGCAAAAAACTGATTTGACTGAGTCAGTGGGCGGGACTATATGGTGAAGGCCCCGATGCATCCTGGGAGGCCAGAAAGCTCGTGACCGTGTTGGTGCCATTTCCGCTGTCGCTCAACCATATCCCAATGTTATCCTGTGGACCCAGCCAGAGAAAGATCACTCAAAACATAGTAAGACTATAAAAATAAAATAATAAAAGCTTCAGGCTGCTCTAACAGCAGCCCTGTGACCATGGTCCGGCTCCTGCCGCACCAAACAAAAAACTGATTTGACTGAGTCAGTGGGCGGGATTATATGGAGGAGGCCCGATGCATCCTGGGAGGCCAGAAAGCTCCTGACCATTTGGTGCCATTTCCGCTGTCGCTCCGGCATATCCCAATGTTATCCTGTGGATAACCTGTGGACCCAGCCGGAGAAATCTACGTATTCAGTTCATCTCCAAAAAGGGCTTCACCTGTGAATGGTAGGCTTTCCACGCCTTTCCTGGAATCCGCATCCGCAGTCCACTGGCGTAGCCACTAGCCCCTGCGCGCTGACACTGCCATGGCAGTGGTGCTTGCATTGAGCAAACCAATTTCCTTTATGGCTTCCACCATAAAATTAGCAGAGTCATGTATATGCTGTAGGAGTAAAATGTTCTCCCCCCTGGATAAGGAATCTAATCCGTCAATTAGATTACCTGATCATTTTGCAATTGCCCTAGTGATCCATGCACAAACAATAGTGGGTCTCTGGGCCACCACGGCAAGCTGTGTACAGGGATTTGAGAGTGGACTCAATTTTGCTTTAAGGAGGCTGCCCCAGGGACAGGTAAGACTATCTTACGTGACAACCTAGATACCGATGCATCAACAATCGGTGGATTTTACTACTTTTTCCTATCATCCTGAGGTTACGGGAAGGATGTGAGTAACCTTTTAGGGATCTGAAACTTTTTGTCCGGATTAACCCAAGTTTCTTCAAACAGAGAATTTAGTGGGTCATTCCGACCCGATCGCTCGCTGCAGTTGTTCGTAGCGCAGCTGATCGGGTCAGAATTGTGCATGCGCCGGTGCCACAGTGCCGGACGACCGAAGGCAGTCGTTTCCTAGGGATCGCCTCTGCCTGATTAACAGGCAGAGGCGGTCGATGGGCGGGAGGGGGCGGCACGGCGGCGTTAGGTCGCCGTTTTGGGGGCACGGTCCGGCCAACGCAGGCGTGGCCGGACCGTGCGGGGGGCGGGCCGCAGCGGCTGCGTGACATCACACGCAGCCACTGCGACCAGGGGCAGCGACGAGCAACTCCTGGCCAGCTGCAGGAGCAGTGCTGGCCGGGAGTTACTCAACAAGTACAAAAGCATCGCCGCTGTGTGATGCTTTTATACTTGTGAGGGGGGGGGGGGGGGCGTACAGACATGCAGGGTGGACTAGCCCTGTGCTGGGCGTCCCCCCGCATGTCTGGGAACATGATCGTAGCTGTGCTAAATGTAGCACAGCTACGATCAACTCGGAATGACCCCCTTAACTCCTTTGATGCATAGAAAGTAGCAGAGGATTTCTTTTTTACATTAAAATAAGCTTCCTCATCCACCTCCGCCACCTTGTCAGGAATGTGCAGGACTTCTCTAATAGCTTCTATCAGGGCCTGTATTCCCTGTGACAGAGCTGCGTCATTATCAGTGTCAGCCTGCAGGATTTGGGCCAGAGTACGCTTTTTTGGGCAGATGGAGGGGGTTTGAGACGCTGGTATGGGCACTGAATCTCTATTCATCAGGTCATCCACAGACTGTCTTAAGTAGTGCGTCTCTTTCTCATTTTGGGACAGTTTATTGGAAATATTTGAGATCATCCCTTTAAAGGGAATCCAACCATACTGGGTCGGATCCACTAGCCTGAGTACACTGTATGAACCTCCCGGGGAAGACAAACACTCTGCAGTGCATGAAACACAGTTCTTTGACATTGTAGATGTGAAGGAACACACACACACACACACACACACACACCAAGTACCCTTAATAGAGGCTTAGTAGTCTAATAACGCCATCCCCCCCTTGCTATGACCCCCTGGTACCGCTGAGGTAGTATGGAGTCCTTGTGGAGCAGCTGCGCTTCCCTACCAGTCTGTCTGTGTAAGGCTGCAGAGGGAAAATGGTGCTGGTGAGTCGCTGGATCCGCTCATAGTGAAGCCCCGCCCCCGCAATGGCGCGCAGTCTTCACAGTTTTTTATACTGCCTGAGGTGATTTTTGGTGCTTAACAGTGGGCCAGAGCCCCTGTAAGCGCTTTGCCAGTGGGTGAAAACGACTCAGCTCGCCCCTCAAGCGGTGCAGCAATGCTGATCTGAGCCCTGGAGACGCAGCCTGCACTCAAGAGCTGCGCTCCTACCCTTGTGCCGCCATAATAGCCGGCGACCCGCTAACTGGGGCGCCGGCATAGTATTCACCACTCTTCTGGCTCTGTTAGGGGTGACGGCGTGCTGCGGGAATGTACGCTCGCCGTGGTGGGACTTGCGAATAGGTCCCTCAGGAGCTCAGTGTCCTGTCAGCGGGGAATGGGACCATTAACCCTATAGGAGGTTGGGCCATTCTCCCCCCTAAGTCCCACGAAGCAGGCAGGCTGGTGCCATCCAGTCCTGCCTGAAAACAACAAACATAAAAATAAATGTAGAAAACTCTTCAGGAGCTTCCCTAGCTGTGACCGGCTCCTCCGGGCCCAATTTTCTAAACTGAGTCTGGTAGGAGGGGCATAGAGGGAGGAGCCAGTGCACACTATTGATTTATTAAAGTGCCCATGGCTCCTAGTGGACCCGTCTATACCCCATGGTACTAATGTGGACCCCAGTATCCTCTAGGACTGGAGAGAAAAATATACTGCCCCCTGTAATAAATATACTGTCCTGTGAAATAAATATATTGCCCTCTGGAAAAAAATATACTGTCCCCTGTAATAAATAAACGGGTATGGGTCATTAGGTTGACATGAACAAGTTCGACATGGAAAAAGGTCGACATGAGTTTTTTTACTTTTTTTGGTGTCGTTTTCTTCGTAAAGTAACAGGGAACCCCAATTAGTGCACAGCATCCCCTCGCATGGTGAGCGACCTCACTCCGCTACTGCTGCGCTCGGCACAGGTTACTATTCCCAATCGTAGTCCACGTGGATTGTAAAGTATGAAAAAGGAAAAAAATAAAATAAATAAATGTGAAAAACACATGTTGTCCTTTTTTCATGTCGACCTAATGCATGTCGACCAATAGTGGTCGACCTCAGTGTGGTTGACCTATTGACCGTATACATAAATAAACTGTCCTGTGAAATAAATACCCTGCCCCTCGTCTGCTTGTGCATGTACTTTGTTAGGCGCTGCAGAACCCTTGTGGCGCCATATAAATAAAGGATAATAATAATCACTGAATAACGTTACTAGCCGGTGTACTTACAGAAGATGATCAGCAGAGGTCCCCGCTAATCCCTCCATGAGCCGCAGCATCCAGTATCTGTGAGATTCCCAGTGCAGGGGAGTACCGGCAATATGGAAGGGGAAGTCACAACATTTCATTTAAAAATCCCCACGGAACTTTTGTGCTGTGTGCCTGTGAGCAGCAACGTATGGCTGCCTAGGTAGCGCCTTTGTACTGTTATACTGTGTGACTGGATCTTTTATCAAAGCTCTAGGGCAGGCATGTCCAAACTGCGGCCCTCCAGCTGTTGTGAAACTACATATCCCAGCATGCCCTGACACAGTTTTGCTGTCAGAGAATGCTAAAGCCGTGTCAGGGCATGCTGGGATGTGTAGTTTCTCAACAGCTGGAGGGCTGCAGTTTGGACATGCCTCGTCTAGGGAAAGGAGGGGGCGGGGACCTACGAGGGAGGAGGAAGGGGTGGGGGATAGTGTGTAGTGCGTGCACAGCCACAGCCTGCCGGCCAGTGAGTGAGTGCCTGCAACGTGCACTAATTAGAAGTCCTTGTGGTCCGTTTCTTCACTGGGAGAGCATCCCCCGCAGCCGCTGCAACCTTCTCCGCATGCGCAGACCGACTCCCGGGTCATAAACGCAGAAGTCCAGTGGCCGGCATTGAGTGCAAAGGACAGATCTTATCCGGAGAGCTGTCCTTTGCGGTACTAATGGCATATGTTAGGCGGGATGTACCGGCGAGGGTTAGTGCATCCCGCCCATACCCTCGTCAGTGCCTGCGCTGCCAGCTTTGTCAGCACGTGTGTAGTTGCTGGTGCCTCTGTAACACGCATTATGGCACTAGCAGAGCAATCTGTGCAGCCAGGGTAGAAGTCAATGCTGGCGGTGGGTCACACAGACTGCGGAACGGTTACCCTGTTAACTACAGTACGCACCTTTAATTGGAAGTGAATTTAAACAGGAAGAGGAAACAGATCCATACAGTCAGTTGTTGTAGTTATAAATTAGCAGAGATATTTAGGGTAACCACAGACTAGTTTTTGCAGCCAATTAAATTCCTTAAAGGAGAGAGTTCCGATGCTGAAATCTGGCTAAGGACCCTTTTAGTTACGGTATCCGTTCACATGTGTCGACCATTTTCATGTGTCGACCATGTGTCCATGTCGACCAATAGTGGTCGACCCAATGACTGTCGACCATAACATGGTCGACCATTCATACCGGAACCGTTACGGTATCCGTTCACATGGTCGACCATGTTATGGTCGACAGTCATTAGGTCGACCACTATTGGTCGACATTGACATGGTCGACATGGACACATGAAAATGGTCGACACATGAAAGGTCAACACATGGAAAGGTCGACATGAGTTTTTTAACTTTTTTTTCTTTTGGGGTTCTTTTCCATACTTTACGATCCACGTGGACTACGATTGGAACGGTAATCTGTGCCGAGCGAAGCGAAGGCACCATGCCCGAAGCATGGCTAGCGATGCGAGGGGACGCGGTGCACTAATTGGGGTTCCTGATCACTTTACGCAAAAAACGACACCAAAAAGTAAAAAAACTCATGTCGACCTGTTCATATGTCGACCTTGTGTCCATGTCGACCATGTCAATGTCGACCAATAGTGGTCGACCTAATGACTGTCGACCATAACATGGTCGACCATTCATACCGGAACCTTTAGTTCCATACACTGACAATTCATATTAAAGGCTGTAAGCAAGGATAGTCCTCAAATAGCAAGCTGCACAAGTATTGTAGACCGGGCAGTAGAGAGCCTGTCTGGGCCTAGGTACTTTCCAGGGGGTGTGGCTTAATCATGGGAGGCGTGGCCCTGCGCCCTTAGGGGAAAAAAAAATACTGAAAAAATAGTACTTTAAGCACCTAACTGGCCACACTGCAGCCCAGCACATAGCAGCGTGTGCTGGGCTGATAAGAGCTGCAGCTGCCAGGTAATGGGGGGATGACGCCTTGGACGCAGGCTGAACGCCTCCATCAGGACTGGGCGCGGGTAAAAAGTACCTGCTCCCCCCCTATTGGCACCGCTGATGGCAGGACTGCAACTTTGGCTACAGCACAGTTCTATAGACGTGCAGTTGTTCAGAAACAGCCCTTTCTTTTTTACCTGGCGTGCCAGGACAGCGCCCTGCGGCGAGAAGCACTTATTGCTCAGCAGGAGTAGCGGGAACTGGACAGTCAGCTCTAAACTAGGGAACGGTACCTGGAAATAGTTAGTGTAACCTTCAGCTTCATCGCAGTAACTGTGCGGAACGTTCATTCCGACACTCACCAGGAGAAAACATTCTTGCCAAAGGTTATTGCTGCTACAAACTAGGAAAAGTGCACTATAAACTCAGAAGCTATAAACGTAGAGGTCACGGGGCCCCGATTCATAGAGTGAAGTCATATGTGACGGTTTATTAAATTGGTATTTAGATTAAGATTGTCATTTGCCGACACTTTTTTTTAAATTGTCATTTGTATTTTATGCATGGAAACGTACGAGAGTACAATGTATGGGAGTGTAACATAAACGCCTCTGTCTGACATTACAGTTCTTACAGTGGAGGAAAGTTCTTGAAGAAACGTTTCCAGTTTTATATAAACACTGTAACGCAACTGTGTAATTATTGTCTGCGCAATATATTGTGAACGGTTATCATGTGACACTCACCTGGGTGTCACACCTGTACCACGGGACCTTTGTGCACACGCTCGCACTGCACCTGTACCACGGGACCTTTGTGATCACGCTCGCACTGCACATGTACCACGGAACCTTTGTGATCACGCTAGCACTGCGCATGTACCACGGGACCTTTGTGATCACGCTAGCACTGCGCATGTACCACGGAACCTTTGTGATCACGCTAGCACTGCGCATGTACCACGGAACCTTTGTGATCACGCTAGCACTGCGCATGTACCACGGGACCTTTGTGATCACGCTCGCACTGCACATGTACCACGGAACCTTTGTGATCACGCTAGCACTGCGCATGTACCACGGGACCTTTGTGATCACGCTCGCACTGCACATGTACCACGGAACCTTTGTGATCACGCTAGCACTGCACATGTACCACGGGACCTTTGTGATCACGCTAGCACTGCGCATGTACCACGGGACCTTTGTGATCACGCTAGCACTGCACATGTACCACGGGACCTTTGTGATCACGCTAGCACTGCACATGTACCACGGGACCTTTGTGATCACGCTAGCACTGCACATGTACCACGGGACCTATGTGATCGCGCTCGCACTGCGCCTGTACCACGGGACCTTTGTGTTTGCGCTCGCACTGCGACTGTACCACGGGACCTTTGTGATCGCGCTCGCACTGCACATGTACCACGGGACCTTTGTGATTGCGCTCGCAATGCACATTTACCACGGGACCTTTGTGTTTGCGCTCGCACTGCGACTGTACCACGGGACCTTTGTGATCGCGCTCGCACTGCGCATTTACCACGGGACCTTTGTGATCGCGCTCGCAATGCACATTTACCACGGGACCTTTGTGTTTGCGCTCGCACTGCGCCTGTACCACGGGACCTTTGTGATCGCGCTCGCACTGCGCCTGTACCACGGGACCTTTGTGATCGCGCTCGCACTGCGCCTGTACCACGGGACCTATGTGATCGTGCTCGCACTGCGCCTGTAGCACGGGACCTATGTGATCGCGCTCGCACTGCGCCTGTACCACGGGACCTTTGTGATCGCGCTCGCACTGCACATGTACCACGGGACCTTTGTGATCGCGCTCGCACTGCGCATTTACCACGGGACCTTTGTGTTTGCGCTCGCACTGCACATGTACCACGGGACCTTTGTGATTGCGCTCGCACTGCGCATTTACCACGGGACCTTTGTGATCGTGCTCGCACTGCGCATTTACCATGGGACCTTTGTGTTTGCGCTCGCACTGCGCCTGTACCACGGGACCTTTGTGATCGCGCTCGCACTGCGCCTGTACCACGGGACCTTTGTGATCGCGCTCGCACTGCGCCTGTACCACGGGACCTATGTGATCGCGCTCGCACTGCGCCTGTACCACGGGACCTTTGTGATCGCGCTCGCACTGCGCCTGTACCACGGGACCTTTGTGATCGCGCTCGTACTGCGCCTGTACCACGGGACCTTTGTGATCGCGCTCGCACTGCGCCTGTACCACGGGACCTTTGTGATCGCGCTCGCACTGCGCCTGTACCACGGGACCTTTGTGATCGCGCTCGCACTGCGCCTGTACCACGGGACCTTTGTGATCGCGCTCGCACTGCGCCTGTACCACGGGACCTTTGTGATCGCGCTCGCACTGCGCCTGTACCACGGGACCTTTGTGATCGCGCTCGCACTGCGCCTGTACCACGGGACCTTTGTGATCGCGCTCGCACTGCGCCTGTACCACGGGACCTTTGTGATCGCGCTCGCACTGCGCCTGTACCACGGGACCTTTGTGATCGCGCTCGCACTGCGCCTGTACCACGGGACCTTTGTGATCGCGCTCATACTGCGCCTGTACCACGGGACCTTTGTGATCGCGCTCGTACTGCGCCTGTACCACGGGACCTTTGTGATCGCGCTCGTACTGCGCCTGTACCACGGGACCTTTGTGATCGCGCTCGTACTGCGCCTGTACCACGGGACCTTTGTGATCACGCTCACAGTGGGGACTGAATAGCAGAGTGATTGACAGGAAGGGGCCGCTTGGAGGGAGCTAACAGGGAATGGCGGCAAAAACAAAAGCCTGTGCGCACAGACATGAATTAGTCCCTTTGTACATGACATATAATCAGCATTTAGTGACTACGCTGCATTATGGGGCCAATTCAGTAAGGATAGCGGATGCTGCTAATCAGCAGCATTTGCTATCCTTTTGCACGCATGCTGACCGGCGCCTCCCCCCCCTGCTACAAGCAGAAACTGCGATCGCTTAGCTGCGGCCGCAGGAGTCCCGGCACCATCTTACCTTACGCAGCCACCGTGACTGCGCCCCCGACACGCCCCCGTTCACACTGCACTGCCCACCGTTCGGGTTGCCCCGCCCCCCACAACGCTCCGTGTCCTCCCTGAAAACGGAGTGTTGCTGCACCCCCCCCCCCCCCCCCCAGCGACCGCCTCTGCCTGATTGACAGGCAGAGGCGAACGCATTTTCTGCGGGCCCCCCGCAGAAAATACGGAAGCATGCACAGTACGGCCCGCTGCGCATGCGCCCGCGGCACCTCCACAAAAATTCCGGCCGGATCGCAACTTGCGATCCAACCTGAATTAGCCCCTATATTAAGCAACATGTGAAAGAAACCCAAGTGTCAGCATGCTGGGACTTCTGGTACCACAACACCTACAAAGACATAGGTTCCCTAACACAATGATGCAGGATATAAAATTAATAAGTTTATAGAATATATTAACTACATTACTAAATAAGGTGCGTCCTCTTCATAGCGGCCACTTCATTTATTTGTGGTGCCATTTAATGCAACAATTTTTTAAAGGCAAAACCCAGCGTGTTGGGTGGGTATATATAATGTAAGTGCACGCTGGGGACGTATCGTGTGGGTATATAGTGTTCACTGTAAGCTGTTTTAGCAGGGCGCCGCGCCCTGCCCGTTTTTTAGCAGGCAAAACCTGCCCTGCCCCTTTTGCGGCGCCCTGCTAGAACAGCCGCCCGCTTCCTGCCCTCCCAGCGTGTAAAGATGCCGTGCGCATGCGCGCGGCATCCATTCACGCATTGGGAGAGAGCTGGGGGAAGCCGAGCACCGACGGAGGTGCTGGGCACGCCCCCACAGACGCTCTCTATATTAACGTCTGTGGGACGCACCGCCCACTAAAATGACATAGGCGTGGCCATATAATGTAGGTGCACGCTGGGGGCGTGTTGGGTGGGTATATATAATGTAGGTGCACGCTGGGGGCGTGTCGGGTGGGTATATATAATGTAGGGGCACGCTGGGGGCGTGTCGTGTGGGTATATATAATGTAGGTGCAAGCTGGGGGCGTGTCGGGTGGGTATATATAATGTAGGGGCACGCTGGGGGCGTGTCGGGTGGGTATATATATAATGTAGGTGCACGCTGGGGGTGTGTCGGGTGGGTATATATATATATATATATATATATATATATATATATATATATAATGTAGGTGCACGCTGGGGGCGTGTTGGGTGGGTATATATAATGTAGGGGCACGCTGGGGGCGTGTCGGGTGGGTATATATAATGTAGGGGCACGCTGGGGGCGTGTCGGGTGGGTATATATAATGTAGGTGCACGCTGGGGGCGTCGGTGGGTATATATAATGTAGGTACACACTGGGGTCCAGCAAGTGAGTTCACTTTATAATAAAAGACGTACAGGATATACTGTATATATATAAATGTTGAGGGGGTGCTGCTGAAGCTCCGCCCTTCACCCCCTATAGGACTGAACAATTCAATGCATAGACATGTTCAGCGGCTGCTGCATAACACCCCCAGGGCGGGCACCTATGGATGCAGGGGTGATGGGGTATACACATCTACCTACTAACCTGCACAAGTGTTTCCCAATGTAGCAGTCACATGACATGGTGTAACCCCCTTCAATGTGCGGTGAGGTGCGAGGTGCATTTGGAGGGATACCTCCCCGTGCTCCCCCAGGCTAGCTCTCCAGAGTGGGGGTAATACCTGAGAATGGGTCCCTGCCCATGCAGGCTGTGTAACAGTCACACATATGGGAACAGGTTACACAGTGATGCAGCAACATCTCCTGATGACGTGATCTGGGCACCAGACCTTCTCTTACTTTATCTCTCCCCTCCTGCACATGACTTTACAGCACATGAATATGGTCACAGCAGCGTCTCCTCTCCCCCCAGCTCAGACACTGGGCATGTCAGATGGTGTATGATGGTCAGAGCTGTAACTAGACATGTCAGATGGTGTATGATGGTCATAGGTGTAACTAGACATGTCAGGTGGTGTATGATGGTCACAGCTGTAACTAGACATGTCAGATGGTGTATGATGGTCATAGGTGTAACTAGACATGCCAGATGGTGTATGATGGTCACAGCTGTAACTAGACATGTCAGATGGTGTATGATGGTCACAGCTGTAACTAGACATGTCAGATGGTGTATGATGGTCACAGCTGTAACTAGACATGTCAGATGGTGTATGATGGTCACAGCTGTAACTAGACATGTCAGATGGTGTATGATGGTCATAGGTGTAACTAGACATGCCAGATGGTGTATGATGGTCACAGCTGTAACTAGACACGTCAGATGGTGTATGATGGTCATAGGTGTAACTAGACATGTCAGATGGTGTATGATGGTCATAGGTGTAACTAGACATGTCCGATGGTGTATGATGGTCACAGCTGTAACTAGACATGTCAGATGGTGTATGATGGTCATAGGTGTAACTAGACATGTCAGATGGTGTATGATGGTCATAGGTGTAACTAGACATGTCAGATGGTGTATGATGGTCATAGGTGTAACTAGACATGTCAGATGGTGTATGATGGTCACAGCTGTAACTAGACATGTCAGATGGTGTATGATGGTCATAGGTGTAACTAGACATGTCAGATGGTGTATGATGGTCATAGGTGTAACTAGACATGTCAGATGGTGTATGATGGTCACAGCTGTAACTAGACATGTCAGATGGTGTATGATGGTCACAGCTGTAACTAGACATGTCAGATGGTGTATGATGGTCATAGGTGTAACTAGACATGTCAGATGGTGTATGATGATCACAGCTGTAACTAGACATGTCAGATGGTGTATGATGGTCATAGGTGTAACTAGACATGTCAGATGGTGTATGATGGTCACAGCTGTAACTAGACATGTCAGATGGTGTATGATGGTCATAGGTGTAACTAGACATGTCAGATGGTGTATGATGGTCATAGGTGTAACTAGACATGTCAGATGGTGTATGATGGTCACAGCTGTAACTAGACATGTCAGATGGTGTATGATGGTCACAGCTGTAACTAGACATGTCAGATGGTGTATGATGATCACAGCTGTAACTAGACATGTCAGATGGTGTATGATGGTCATAGGTGTAACTAGACATGTCAGATGGTGTATGATGGTCATAGGTGTAACTAGACATGTCAGATGGTGTATGATGGTCAGAGCTGTAACTAGACATGTCAGATGGTGTATGATGGTCAGAGCTGTAACTAGACATGTCAGATGGTGTATGATGGTCATAGGTGTAACTAGACATGTTGGCGCCCTGGGCCATAAAAAGCATCAGTGCCCCCCGAATTTTTCAAACAGGGGCATAAGACGAGCCCTTGAACCCAGTGAAAGCCCTCTCTATAATGCCCCTCCCCACATGATAATATATATATATATATATATATATATATATATATATATATATATATATATACACACATATACACACATACATACATACATACATACATACATACACACACACACTTATAGAACACCTATACAAACAGAACACTCCCAGGACAATGTATTTGGACACCAATCCTCTTTCATAATTTATACATATAACATGAGAGTTCTTTGTCATTTAGTTACATTATCCTTTATTTTAAATCACACATTTGTTAGCAGTCATACACAGGACCTTCTGTCACATCATCCTGTATGTAAATCACACATTTGTTAGCAGTCATACACAGGACCTTCTGTCACATCATCCTGTATGTAAATCACACATTTGTTAGCAGTCATACACAGGACCTTCAGTCACATCATCCTGTATGTAGGCCCTCATTCCGAGTTGATCGCTCGGTATTTTTCATCGCATCGCAGTGAAATTCCGCTTAGTACGCATGCGCAATATTCGCACTGCGACTGCGCCAAGTAATTTTACAATGGAGATAGTATTTTTACTCACGGCTTTTTCATCGCTCCGGCGATCGTAATGTGATTGACAGGAAATGGGTGTTACTGGGCGGAAACAGGCCGTTTTATGGGCGTGCGGGAAAAAACGCTACCGTTTCCGGAAAAAACGCAGGAGTGGCCGGGGAAACGGGGGAGTGTCTGGGCGAACGCTGGGTGTGTTTGTGACGTCAAACCAGGAACGACAAGCACTGAACTGATCGCACAGGCAGAGTAAGTCTGAAGCTACTCTGAAACTGCTAAGTAGTTAGTAATCGCAATATTGCGAATACATCGGTCGCAATTTTAAGAAGCTAAGATTCACTCCCAGTAGGCGGCGGCTTAGCGTGTGTAACTCTGCTAAAATCGCCTTGCGAGCGATCAACTCGGAATGAGGGCCGTAAATCACACATTTGTTAGTAGTCATACACAGGACCTTCAGTCACATCATCCTGTATGTAAATCACACATTTGTTAGCAGTCATACACAGGACCTTCAGTCACATCATCCTGTATGTAAATCACACATTTGTTAGCAGTCATACACAGGACCTTCAGTCACATAATCCTGTATGTAAATCACACATTTGTTAGCAGTCATACACAGAACCTTCAGTCACATCCTCCTGTATGTAAATCACACATTTGTTAGCAGTCATACACAGAACCTTCAGTCACATCATCCTGTATGTAAATCACACATTTGTTAGTAGTCATACACAGGACCTTCAGTCACATCATCCTGTATGTAAATCACACATTTCATAATACTGTTATACCCAGGTTTCAAACCCATAACCTTCCATACTGCAGTCAGACTCCTTACTTGTGGATATATTTGTTCCCGTTTGAGAGAGTTTTCTGAAAAGTGTGACCTAAAATAAAGGAGTGTGTGACTGAAGGTGATTAGGGAATTGAGGGGGAGATGGGGGCGGCCGGGTGATGCAGCACCAACATGAAATCAGACCCAAAGCTTAGGGACTATTATTTATTATTATTACCAGTTATTTATATAGCGCACACATATTCCGCAGCGCTTTACACATACACATCACTCCCTGCCACATTGGAGCTTACAATCTATATTCCCTAGCACATTTATATGCAAAGACATTCACACTAGGGTTAATTTTGTCAGAGGCCAATTAACCTACCAGTATATTTTTGGATTGTGGGAGGGAACCAAACTACCCAGAGGAAAGCCACGCAAACACGGGGAGAATATACAAACTCCACACAGTTAAAGCCATGGTGGGAATCAAACCCATGACCTCAGTGCTGTGAGGCAGTAACACTAACCATTACACCATCCGTACTGCCCTTCTGGGACTACAATTCAGAAGGAGGTGACATAATCCCAATACATTTCACAGCCAACAGGAGCAAGCATAGGAGCCTATAGGAGATTAGTGATAGGTTGCAATATCTGTCTGTCAGCCAGTGTGCAGCCTAACACAGCTGTCCATGAGTCAAAGTTGGAGAAATCCCACAAAGATGTACATGTATATACTGTATCTATAATGACAGTCTCTAAAGGTCCCCATCCACTAGGGAATTTTATCTCAGCAATGAGTTGGATCCAATTTTCCTGCAATCTGGCCGGGAGCCCTGAGATTGCAATTTGCTACTTAAGTGTATTTTTTACATGCAATTTATCTCATGCAATCTAACGTTATTAACCCTATTTCTGTGCAATGGAGATAAAATAACGTGCAGCACGTGTGATCGGAGACTGCGGTGCGAGGTACACGGGAGCGCGCATCGCATCACAATCGCACGAAAAGGACACTTTTCATGCAATCCGTCTCAATCGCATAAAAACAGGCCATATCGCACTAGTGGATGGGGGCCTTTAGGCTGGGTACACACCTTGGCGACATATCTGCCGACCCACTATCGCACAGAAAGGGCAGCCGATTAGGTAAGCGACAGGATACGGACTTACTGATTGGTTGTTGCATATGTTGGTGCTGACATTACAGCTGGGTGGGTGATTTGTCTGTCATACCCCTTTTCCACTAGCTCCTTAAAACACGGGTAAATGCGCGGGGGCGCGCATTTACCCGTGTTTTTCCCTAGTGGAAACGGGTCCCCCGGCAAATTCCCGGATCAAGTGATCCGGGAAGCCTACCCGGGTAGCTAGCTGGGTTGAACACGTGTTCAACCCGGCTAGCTGTCTAGTGTGAACAGGAGCCGTGTTGAGGCGACACGGCTCCCGTTCACAGTGTATAGGGAGGGCGGCGCTGGGAGATCATGTGATCTCCCAGCGCCGCCCCTGCCGCGTCACTAGCAGCGTCACCAACCCGGCAATATGCTGGGTTGGTGAGCGCTGTCTGAAAGGGGGCTGTAGCACGGGTCGCAGCCGTGTCAGGCGACACGGCTGCGACCCGTGCTATAGTGGAAAAGGGGTACTAGTGTATACCCAGCATAACACAAACATGGGAACACACTGGTCACATGGTTACACTCAGCTGTAGCTCCGCTTACTGCTTCATTCTATTGGCTGAATGTTCTCCCAATCAGATTCCCCTCCCTGTGATGTCACCAGTCTCTGGGCAGATTTCTTATGGTAATTTCTCCCTGTTCCTGACTCCCCCAGATATAGTTATACACCCGTCCCCTACCCATAATGCAGCATGGAGGGGCTCAGTGAGGGCGGCAGTGTAGGTGTGTAAATTTCTGATGGGGTCACACAGAGAATAAAAGGACAGCTGTCCTGCCTCATAATCCAGATACACCCTCACTCTGTCACATAGGATATTGTCAACTAAACGGATCTGTGTACCGTTATGTAGCACTGAGAACTGCTTATTATACCTATACACACACCAGGACTTGTTATTATGTCCAAAGTGTGACTGATATCCTCTCCTGTCTATACTGGGATAACACATCCCCACCCCCCACCTCACTGACTTACTGACATCCACCTCCCAGTAATGTCGCCCTGAGGAGAATCCCCTGGTGCTTATTACCTGAGGATACTTAAGTCTCTCTGGTGTTACTAGGCGATTCTGTTTTGGTGACCTGGATGCAGTTTTCCTGTCACCTGATATATGTATATTATTACCAGCTGTGGTTACATCCAGTAATATGTCTGTAGGTTGCTGCACATAGATCCCTGTATTTATACCTGTTATTATATCAGATAATGTGTGTAATGTCCCTGAGATGAGACCCACATCCAGATCTCCTGTACCATGGACCTGGTTATCATGTGTCTCTGTGTCCTCAGTATCACACAAGTCCCCTGTGTCTGGTTCCTGTAAGACAGTTACTGGGTCAGACATGTTACACAGCTCCTCAATGTGACGCATCTTCCCGGACAGCTCGTCCTTCTTTATTTCCAGCTGCTGGATCAGATCAGAAACTGAGAGTGAAAAGCGCTGTTCCTGCCTGGAGATCTCAATCAGGACTCTCTTCTCCAGGTCTTCCAGCTGTCTCCTGATGTCTCTAAACAGGGCAGTGACTGTCTCTGATACACCAGCTGCTCTTCCCTGTTCTTCTCTCCTGCGCTCCTGTAGACTCTGGGCTCTTTTCTCAGTCTCCTCTCTCTTTATGGTCAGTTTCTTCAGAATATTTCTCAGCTTCTCCTTCTTCTTCTCAGAGGCCTCATCCAGCATCTCCACATTGTGTCCCCGATGATCTCCATCCAGCCTGCAGGATACACAGATACAGGCAGCGTCCTCAGTGCAGTAATATTCCAGGACCTTCTTATGTACAGAGCATTTCCTGTTCCCCAGGGCAGTGGTGGGATCACATAAGACGTGTTCTGCTGACTTGCTGTGTACTCTCAGGTGATTATCACACAGAGCAGCCTCACACAGCAGACAGGATTTAGCAGCAGGTACAGGAGAGTCCACACAGTAAGTGCAGAAGATCCCAGTCTCCTCCTGATCTGGCCGAGTAGACAGGAAACTCCCCACTATGTTACACAGCGTTATGTTCCTCTGCAGTACAGGACGCTCCTGACACTCTGTTCTGCAGTCAGGACAGGTATATACTCCAGCCCCCTCCTGTGTATCCAGCACACGATCAATACAGACCCGGCAGAAGTTGTGGCCACATCTCAGGGTTACAGGATCTGTATAAATGCTCAGGCAGATGGAACAGTCCAGCTCCTGTCTCAGAGCAGCAGACGCCATCGCTGGCAGCAGGAGAGAGAAATGAAACTGAAAGTCTCTGACACTCAGATATCAGTGAGGTCACATTCTGCACACAGGGGGAGAGGAGCTGTGACTCATTATATGTAGCTATAGGCTCAGTTACACTATAATAATAATAATAATAATAATTTTATTTATATAGCGCTCTTTCTCCAATAGTACTCAAGGCGCTTAACAGATACATAGCATAATATATACAGAAAATAATGAAGTACAGAACAGCTTTTCATACAATACAGAAGCATGGAGATACTAAAGGGACATTATGGAAGTGCTTGAGTAAACAGGAAAGTCTTGAGTCTACTTTTGAAGGATTCTATAGTTGGGGCCTCTCGCACTGTGCGGGGAAGTGAGTTCCATAGAGTCGGAGCCGCATGACTAAAAGCTCGACCCCCAGATGAATTACGGGAGATTCTGGGTACTGCTAAAAGTCCTTCATCTACAGATCGCAGTAATGGAGTGGGGCAGTATGGGGTCAGAAGTTGTTTCAGGTACCTTGGGTCTTGGTCATGTAATGCTTTGAAACTCAGTAAGCCAATCTTGAAGATGATTTGCCATCTTACAGGCAGCCAGTGAAGGGAGTAGAGTATGGGTGTTATGTGGCTAGAACGGGGCTAGTCGGTTAACAGCCTGGCAGCTGTGTTTTGCACCAGCTGTAAGCGGTGCAATTCTTTTGCTGGTAGACCAAGGTAGAGGGTATTACAGTAGTCTAATCGAGATGATACAAATGCATGTATGACTTTTGGCAGATCATCTGAGGGAATTAAGTGCTTGATTCTGGCTGTGTTCCTCAGGTGAAAGAATGAGGATTTGATTGTGGCTGATATCTGATGTTTAAGTGTCAAGCCACCATCCAGGATAACGCCAAGATTCCGCACACGATCAGTGGTTTGTAATTCTGGATCACCGAGTGTAAGTCCAGTTGGTTGGCTATGCTGCAGTCTTGTCCTTTGATGTTGCGGTCCTATCATAAGGACCACTGTTTTATCCGTCGCAGCCAACTGGCGTTCATCTACTCATGGAGCTCAGCTAGACAGCCATTTAGGGTTGCTGTTGGGTTATCAACCCCCGGAGCAAAGGAAAAGTACAGTTGTGTATCATCTGCATAGCAGTGGTAGACCAGGCCATGGTGCCTGATTATTTCACCCAACGGGAGCATGTATACTGCAAAAATATACGTTATGGTAAGAACTTACCTTTGATAACGTTATTTCTCTTATGTCCACAGGTATCCACAGGATAAAATTGGGATATGCCGGAGCGACAGCTGAATTGGCACCAAACGGTCACGAGCTTTCTGGCCTCCCAGGATGCATCGGGGCTTCTCCATATAATCCCGCCCACTGACTCAGTCAAATCAGTTCTTTCCACAGCAATTTAGGCAGGAGCATCAGGTAGAAACCTATTTAGGCGATAAGAACACACATGCACACCCTTCCATGCAAGAGGGAAGAGGTTTAGTGATTGTCAAGATCCTCAAATCAGGTGCGTCAGGGTGGGATCACTGTGGACATAAGAGAAATCACGTTATCAACGGTAAGTTCTTACCATAACGTATATTTCTCTGGCTGGGTCCACAGGTTATCCACAGGATAACATTGGGATTCCCAAAGCCAGTTTAGTGGTGGGCACGCTCCTGATTAGACAGGAGAATCTTTCGCCCGAATTCAGCATCATGAGAGTCAAAAGTATCCATGGCATAATGTCTAATGAAAGTGTTAATGGAAGACCATGTGGCTGCCTTACATATCTGTTCTGCTGAAGCACCATGTTGTGCTGCCCATGAAGGACCTACCTTACGTGTAGAGTGTGCAGAGACATTAGCCGGAGTAGGGAGATGAGCATGAGAATAAACTGCTGAAATTACCATTCTGAGCCATATTGCGAGCGTCTGTTTACTAGCAGGCCATCCTCTTCTATGAAATCCGTAGAGGATGAAGAGAGAATCTGTTTTTCTGATGGCACTAGTACGATTTATGAAGATTCTTAAAGCTCGGACTACGTCCAGCGACGCTTCTCCCGCAGATAGTCCCGATACCTGAAAAAGCTGGGACTACAATCTCCACGTTAAGGTGAAACTTTAAAACCACCTTCGGAAGATAACCAGATCTAGTTCTAAGAACTGGCTTATCTGGAAAAAATATTAGAAAAGGAGACTTACATGACACTGCTCCTAAATCTGACACTCTTCTGGCTGACGCCATTGCCAGTAGAAAGAGCACTTTGGCCGTTAACCATTTAAGATCTGCTCTCTTAAGTGGTTCAAACGGAGGTCCCTGAAGAATTTTAAGAACTACATTCAAATCCCAAGGAGCTGCAGGAAGAACAAACGGAGGATGAATATGTACCACTCCCTGAAAGAAAGTACGTACATCCTGTAAGTCAGCAATCTTTCTCTGAAACCATACAGTTAATGCTGATACTTGAACTCTCAAGGAAGCTACTTTCAACCCCTTCTCCAATCCTGCTTGAAGAAAATCCAAAATCCTGGATACTTTAAAAGATCTTGGATTCAAACTTCTTTCACTATACTAATGAATAAATAAATAAATACGAGCTTAATAAGGCTTTCTTGCTTTTAGCATAGTTTGAATTACTTGTTTTTGAAAATCCTCTAGCTTCTAGGATAGAGGTTTCAACAGCCACGCCGTCAAAGACAGACGATCCAGATGGCTGTGATAACAAGGACCCTGCATTAGCATATCTGGACGTTGAGGAAGCAGTATCGGTGCTTCCACTGACATCCTTAGTAGATCTGTGTACCAATGCCTTCTGGGCCAAGCTGGAGCTATTAGAATTATGACTCCTTTTGCTTGCTTTATTTTTCTCACTACCCTGGGTAACAGGGATATTGGAGGAAACAGATATGCCAGATGAAATTTCCAATTCACTGACAGTGCGTCTACAAGGATCGCTTCTGGATCCTTTGTTCTTGATCCGTACATTGGAACCTTGTTGTTTAGATGAGACGCCACTGCTGACAATGCTGGATGATGGAGCTCTGCCCACTTCAGTATGTGAGTCACTTCCTCCATCAGTCTCTTGCTGGGAGTTCCTCCCTGATGATTGAGGTACGCTACTGCTGTCGCATTGTCTGAGCGGATCTGGTCTGGTCTTCCTTGCAGACTGTCCTTTGCCTGAACTAGAGCCATATATATGGCCCTTATTTCTAACAGATTTATTGGCAGGTGACTTTCCCTTATGGTCCATTTTCCCTGAAACCAAAGTCTTTCGAGCACTGCTCCCCAGCCTTGAAGACTGGCATCTGTTGTCAGGACTTGCCATTCCTTTATCCAAAAGGGTCTCCCCTTGTTTAAATGGTCTGTCTGTAGCCACCACGCTAGAGACCTTTTTACGTTTAACGGAAACTTTATCATCTGCTTTTTTATTGTCTGATGATTTCCGTTCCATTTGGTCAGAATAAGGTGCTGCAATGGTCTGGAGTGGAATTGTGCATATTCCACCATGTCGAAGGTTGACACCATCAGACCCAACAGTTGCATTGCTGCATGGACTGACACTGTCTGAGTGTGCAACGACTCCTGAGTCATGACCTGCACCTTGGTTATCTTTTTCTCTGGCAAGAAAATTCTCTGTAGACCTGAGTCCAATATGGCCCCCAAATGAACCATCCGTTGTGACGGACTCAGAGACGACTTTTCCCAGTTTATGAGCCACCCGTGTCTTTGTAGACAAACTACTGTCTGTTGAAGATGGCTCAAAAGTAAATCCTGCGATTGTGCTAGGATTAAAAGGTCGTCGAGTTATGGAAATATTCTTATCCCCTGCTTGCGGAGATAAACCGCCATAACCACCATAATTTTGGTAAACACCCTGGGTGCTGTTGCTAGCCCGAAGGGCAAAGCTTGGAACTGAAAATGGTGCTGGAGGATGGCAAACCTGAGGTAACATTGATGAGACCGTGCTATAGGCACATGTAGGTAAGCATCCTGTATATCCAGAGATACCATGTAATCTCCCGATTCCATGGCCAAAACTATGGAGCGTAATGTTTCCATGTGGAACCTTGGAATCCAAATGTATTTGTTTAACATTTTGAGATTGAGGATTGGTCGGAACGACCCATTTGGTTTCTGAATCAAGAAAAGATTGGAGTAAAAACCCTGTCCCCGTTGCAACGGGGGTACTGGGATAATTACACCAGACTGGAGCAATTTCTGAACTGCTTCTTGCAAGGCCTTGGCTTTCGATTCTATTCGAGACGGGCTGGTGCAAAAAAACCTTTGAGGAGGCTGTCTCCTAAATGGGAAACCATAACCGAGAGATACCACCTTCTGCACCCAAGCATCTGTCGACGACTGTTGCCATATGTGTGCAAACTGAAGGAGTCGGCCCCCAACCCTGGAATCCTCCAGGCGGAGGCCCGTATCTTCAGGCCGATGGCTTCTGTTCAGGCTTGGAAGCTGGCCTTCTACTAGCCCATTGCTTCCTACCCCTGGCTGATCTATTGAACTGGGGTTGCTTAGGCTCCTCTTTAGCTTTTGCTTTGCCTTGCCATCGAAATGGCCGAAATTTTGAACCCCTAGTATTAGGGTTATAACTAGCTGGAAATCTGACCTTTTTGGATTCAGCTTCCGATTCTAGAATATCTGACAATTGTTTTCCAAACAATATATTACCAGTGAAAGGCAATGCTTCCAACTCTTTCTTGGATTCTGCATCTGCTTTCCAAGTGCGTAGCCAAACTGCTCTACGAGCGGCTACTGTCAAGGCTGATGCTTTAGAAGCAATCGTACCCATATCAATTGCTGCTTCTTCCAAATATTGGGCAGCTTGTCTTATACCACCTAGATGAGACTCCTGCTCCCTTACTGGGAGGAGAAAGGTCATTCTCTAGTTCCTCCACCCATTCTACCATTGCCCTTGCCATCCAGGCTGAAGCCATAGCAGGCCTAGCCACTGCTCCTGATAGCTTCTTGAAAAATATTTTTTCTCTTTCTACCCTTCTGTCTGTGACATCATTTAATGAGGTAGATGACAATGGTAAAGCAGATTTATGCACAAGTCGCAGTACATGTGCATCTACTTTAGGAGGAACTTCTCTTTTTGAACACTCCGCAGCTAGAAATGGATAATAAGAATCCCACTTTTTCGGAATCTTATATTTTTTACTGGGCGTAGCCCAGGATTCTTCCATCATCTCCGTCAGATCATCTGACGCTGGGAATTCAGTCTTAACTGATTTTGTTCGTTTAAACACAGGTGCTTTAGATTTTGACACTGTTTTGGCTTCTTCCTCCAAAGAGAGAATAGCCTTCATTGCATCAATAAGCTCAGCTATATCCTCTGAGCTTAAACTCTGCGACTGATCATCATACGGAGTGTTTGAATATACTGTATCAGCATCTGTTGTATCATCTTGTGTAGTCTGCAACATAGACGTATCTATATTAGTCTTACCTGTACCTTGGTTAACCTGGTTACTTGTAGAGGCTACTGGAACCAAGCAATAAGGAGGGAGCTGCATGTATGGGTTAATAGTATAACCTATTCCCTGGGGTGGAACTGCTGGAGGTAATCTGTCCGCTAATGAAGACAAAGTCTTTGCGAACATACTCCATGGCGGATCTACTGGTTGCTGAACCAACTCCTGCTTTTTACTTTGCCGATAAGCAAAACAGTTTGCACATAACCCCTCATAAGTGACTAACTAGCCTATTCCAATTAACCCTGTTTTACAAGATAAACATGTTAGGGATGTAGGAGTGCCTGATAAGTCATCGTCACTTTTGCCGCTCACAGACATAGTAAAATATTCTGTTTTTACAACTACACAATTTGTGACTGAAAATCACCTATATATAAATATATAGAAGTAAGATCAATCTTACCACAACCGTGCACCTGATTTGAGGTTCAGGACAGAACTGACAACATATAAAAGTCAGCATACATACTAGCAGTCAGTCACATGTTAAAATATTAGACATTGTCATATGAGAATACAATCACCATTATATAACTTACAAGTAAGTGGGACAATTGTATTTCTGTTTTTTAACTGTTTTTTTTCAAACATAACATGCAGAAACAACAGTAATATACAGGCCTCATGTGCAATATGTACCAAAATTAACAATTCATACTAACAAGTAGAGAGAATTTTTAGTACTGTATAACCCATTTCTCCATAGAGTGGGATACAGGGAGACTCACCACACTTCCATATCCACAAAAACGCTCGCAAGACGCTGAGTGGATTCAGACGCTACCGGTGTACACTGCCGCTCCGATAACTGATGAGAGACACGGACGCTCACTAACGGACACAGACGCTCAGTGAATGCCACGTGTATGCAGACGCTACGGCCTGCGACTCGGTCTAGGCGGCAACTCTAGTGTACACAACCGCAGCGTCTAGGCTGCGACCGAGTACCCTCGTGGTAGCGTCTGAGACGGAAGTGAGGTCATTTAGTTCATGGACGGGAGACGCACGGAAACTGGTCATGAACTTGGGGGAGGGGCGACCAGGAGTGCGTCTGACTCCCTACGTTGATAAGGATCGCGGCCTCAACCTAGTCCTGGCGCCTATGATCCCTAAAGCATAGCGCTGTTGCACTTAAGAGTGGTCGGCGCATCAACACACTGTTTGTAGTCTCCTCCAATGCAGTGTAGCTGTGTCCGGACCTCCTAGTAAGAGGAAACCGATGCCTTACCTTCTCCCCATGCTCCAGCCACAGCCTGGTTACGTCTGCTGGACCTGCTAGAATCATCCGACAAAGACGCCCGCCGAGACAGCACTGTACCGCGAAGGTAAGCGTTGTTGCGACCCGGTGGGGAGTTGTTGGAGCGACTCTTTCTAGTATGCGTTTAAGACGCTATTAAGAAAAGTCACTCAAGAAAAAAAAAAACATAGTAAGACTATAAAAAAAAAATAATAATAAAAAGCTTCAGGATGCTTTAACAGCAGCCCTGTGACCATGGTCTGGCTCCTGCCGCACCAAACAAAAAACTGATTTGACTGAGTCAGTGGGCGGGATTATATGGAGAAGCCCCGATGCATCCTGGGAGGCCAGAAAGCTCGTGACCGTTTGGTGCCAATTCCGCTGTCGCTCCGGCATATCCCATTGTTATCCTGTGGATAACCTGTGGACCCAGCCAGAGAAATCATGGAAGATAGTATAGAACCTTGTGGGACACCACATGGCAATGGCACTGATGGTGATGAGTATACTCCAGACGATACTCTCTGTGACCTGCCTGTGAGAAATAATATGAACCAGCTTAGGACTGTGCCATCCAGTCCACAGAAATGTATCAGTCGCTCAATCAGAAGCCCATGGTCCATGGTATCAAATGCTGCCGAGAGATCCAGAAGGATTAATATTGAACAGTCACCTGTCTCTTGCCATCAGAAGATCATTTAACACACACACCAGGGCTGTTTCAGTGCTATGTCTTCTCCTGAATCCTGATTGGAATGGATCATAGATATCATGGGTTGCCAGGTGGGTTTCCAGTTGATTTGCAACCACTTTCTCAATAACCTTTCCTAGGAAAGGAAGGTTTGATACCGGTCTGTGGTTGGTCATGCAGTCGGGATCTAAATTAGGTTTTTTTAACCTAATGCTGGCCATACACCACCACGGTCCTTACAACTAGTTGGGAAAAATCAAACAGATTTGATTTTTCCCAACAAATCGTTCTAGTGTAGGACGAACTTTCTCCTCACCTGAACGGTAAGTAGATGGACACTCACCTGCAGTGCCCGCCTACTTTAATCATCATCTACATGGCCATCACTGCTGGGCTGCCCCTTAATGCCTGGGATCAGCGGCAGCAGAGTGGTTCGGGAGCCGGGAGGAGGACCAGATGACAGGACTTACCGCCAGAGCATCCCGGACACAGCAGCCAGGAAGTCTCTCCCCAGGGTGACACAGGCGCAGAGAGAGAGGTGCCCGGTACACTGCAACAGGTCCTCACCACCTCCAGTACAGCTCCGGTGACCAGGAGACTCTGAGTAGCGGCTCCAGCACGGTGAGCCAGGTGCAAAGCAGAGACAGCTGCCAGGAAGAGCAATGGTGGAGAGCGCTGCTCTCTAACCTGGAGCAGTGCTAGCAGCAGGGACACTGCCAGTCTCAGCTCAGGTACAGCCACTGTACACTAAAGGTTATCCTGCACACACCGCCTGGCCAGTCCACTGCAGCTGTTACACAGATACAAATGGGGCACATAAGGGGAGACAGACACAGGGGAAGAGAGGGATAAAGAGACAGGGAGGAGGGAAAAAGAGGCGAGAAGGAAAGACATGGATAGAAAGATGGGGGGAGTGTGGAAGAGAGCTAGATGGGATAAAAATGGAGAGAGACTGGAGAAGAGAGGAGGAGAGAGAGGGTATAAGTGATAGTGAGAGAGAGGCAGGATAAGGGGGGGGAGAGATAGGGTATAAGTGATAGTGAGAGAGAGGCAGGATAAGAAGGGGAAAGAGACTGGAGAAGTGAGGAGGAGAGAGACAGGATAAGAGGGGGAGAGATAGGGTATAAGTGATAGTGAGAGAGAGGCAGGATAAGAGGGGGAGAGATAGGGTATAAGTGATAGTGAGAGAGAGGCAGGATAAGAAGGGGAGAGAGACTGGAGAAGAGAGGAGGAGAGAGACAGGATAAGAGGGGGAGAGATAGGGTATAAGTGATAGTGAGAGAGAGGCAGGATAAGAAGGGGAGAGAGACTGGAGAAGTGAGGAGAGAGACAGGATAAGGGGGGGGGGAGAGATAGGGTATAAGTGATAGTGAGAGAGAGGCAGGATAAGAAGGGGAAAGAGACTGGAGAAGTGAGGAGGAGAGAGACAGGATAAGAGGGGGAGAGATAGGGTATAAGTGATAGTGAGAGAGAGGCAGGATAAGAGGGGGAGAGATAGGGTATAAGTGATAGTGAGAGAGAGGCAGGATAAGAAGGGGAGAGAGACTGGAGAAGAGAGGAGGAGAGAGACAGGATAAGAGGGGGAGAGATAGGGTATAAGTGATAGTGAGAGAGAGGCAGGATAAGAAGGGGAAAGAGACTGGAGAAGTGAGGAGAGAGACAGGATAAGAGGGGGAGAGATAGGGTATAAGTGATAGTGAGAGAGAGGCAGGATGAGAAGGGGAGAGAGACTGGAGAAGAGAGGAGGAGGGAGACAGGATAAGAGGGGGAGAGATAGGGTATAAGTGATAGTGAGAGAGAGGCAGGATAAGAAGGGGAAAGAGACTGGAGAAGAGAGGAGAGAGACAGGATAAGAGGGGGAGAGATAGGGTATAAGTGATAGTGAGAGAGAGGCAGGATAAGAAGGGGAGAGAGACTGGAGAAGAGAGGAGGAGAGAGACAGGATAAGAGGGGGAGAGATAGGGTATAAGTGATAGTGAGAGAGAGGCAGGATAAGAAGGGGAGAGAGACTGGAGAAGAGAGGAGAGAGACAGGATAAGAGGGGGAGAGATAGGGTATAAGTGATAGTGAGAGAGAGGCAGGATAAGAAGGGGAGAGAGACTGGAGAAGAGAGGAGGAGAGAGACAGGATAAGAGGGGGAGAGATAGGGTATAAGTGATAGTGAGAGAGAGGCAGGATAAGAAGGGGAGAGAGACTGGAGAAGAGAGGAGGAGAGAGACAGGATAAGAGGGGGAGAGATAGGGTATAAGTGATAGTGAGAGAGAGGCAGGATAAGAAGGGGAGAGAGACTGGAGAAGAGAGGAGAGAGACAGGATAAGAGGGGGAGAGATAGGGTATAAGTGATAGTGAGAGAGAGGCAGGATAAGAAGGGGAAAGAGACTGGAGAAGTGAGGAGGAGAGAGACAGGATAAGAGGGGGAGAGATAGGGTATAAGTGATAGTGAGAGAGAGGCAGGATAAGAGGGGGAGAGATAGGGTATAAGTGATAGTGAGAGAGAGGCAGGATAAGAAGGGGAGAGAGACTGGAGAAGAGAGGAGGAGAGAGACAGGATAAGAGGGGGAGAGATAGGGTATAAGTGATAGTGAGAGAGAGGCAGGATAAGAAGGGGAAAGAGACTGGAGAAGTGAGGAGAGAGACAGGATAAGAGGGGGAGAGATAGGGTATAAGTGATAGTGAGAGAGAGGCAGGATGAGAAGGGGAGAGAGACTGGAGAAGAGAGGAGGAGAGAGACAGGATAAGAGGGGGAGAGATAGGGTATAAGTGATAGTGAGAGAGAGGCAGGATAAGAAGGGGAAAGAGACTGGAGAAGTGAGGAGAGAGACAGGATAAGAGGGGGAGAGATAGGGTATAAGTGATAGTGAGAGAGAGGCAGGATGAGAAGGGGAGAGAGACTGGAGAAGAGAGGAGGAGAGAGACAGGATAAGAGGGGGAGAGATAGGGTATAAGTGATAGTGAGAGAGAGACAGGATAAGAGGGGGAGAGATAGGGTATAAGTGATAGTGAGGCAGGATAAGAAGGGGAAAGAGACTGGAGAAGAGAGGAGAGAGACAGGATAAGAGGGGGAGAGATAGGGTATAAGTGATAGTGAGAGAGAGACAGGATAAGAGGGGGAGAGATAGGGTATAAGTGATAGTGAGAGAGAGGCAGGATAAGGGAGGGGGACAGAGACTGACATATTATAGATATTTGATGCATTAAGTTTATGCCTGAAACAGTAGCAACACCTCACCACCCTGATTATCCCATTTGGATACATCATTTGATACAGTTTTGTTTCTGCACCAAGTTAAACAGTATTTATTTACAGTGTTCTATTTTGAAACAATCCAACATATACAGACCTACAGTGTTCTACTGTGATACCATCAGTGGTGCCCCGACAGATGCAATCCCAACAAGGGCTGGTAAGTACCCTAACCTAACCTTCCCTTTTAGGTGCATAACCCTGACCCCGCCCCCTTCTCCCCGCAGCTCAGCCTAACCCTACCCCCCCCCCCCAAAAGTGGCGCCTAAACCGCACCCTAAACATAACTGTCTCCCCCCCTGCAGCCTAAACCTACCCCCCCCCCCCCCCCCCCGGTACCCTAACCCCTTCTGGGGTAGCCTAAACCTACCCCCCCATACCCGGCGTAGTACTTCCCAGACCCACTGTCTCGATGATCGGGGTCCTGTTGGTGTCTTAGCCCCTTTCGGGATTCCGTCGGCGGCATTCTGTTGTGTGTCAGGATTCCGGTGTCGGTATCTCGTGCGCTGAGATCCCAACTATCGGGATTGTAACCGTATCCCCGGCATCCTAGGCCACTATGACATACATGCACAAGCAGAGCACACAACAGCTTCATGCACCACTAATGATGTCATGTGACAGGAAGTGCAGGGTGGCACCGGAGACCGAATAATAAACCCACAAAACCACATCCTGGGCACAGCGCAGCGTCCACTTTCACCAAACACAAACCTGTTCTGCAGCCGCACACAGCTTGTTTGGTTTATAGTCAGATCCTGGTCTGAGCTATGCTCCTGTAATTCTATACAGCTGGTCCGGGTAGGTATAGGATGCTCGCCTCCAGCAGAAGTGTAACTACATCTGATATATAACCAGGAACAGCAGAATGTGACCCCTAAGCAGCCATCAGAATGTGCCGTTATAGACGATAATTGGCGCATTTAAAGAAATGCAAAAACTCCAGTTTCTTTGGAAATTTCACATTAGAAGCATCATCTATATAACATGTGACCATACACAGAATATAAATCAGTTCTAGTCTCACCCTCTGTTGGCTGAGAGAAGAGCTGACGATCTACATGACAGACGATGGTCAGTAAGCAGAAGTAGATAAAGGAGGATAATGAAATATTATGTAGCATTCACTTCTAATAACAGGGAAGTCTGTCCATTTATGGAGCTCTAAAAACAAGATAAAATATATGGCAGCGTGCAATAAGCAACTTCTGAATCATCTTCTGTCTAACCAGGACAAATCTCTCTTTATGGCACACATATCACTTCCAGTACAGCTAATGTATTGCTAGTTTATGGGCAAAGTCAGATGCTGCATATAATGATCAGGTTTA